>NC_046162.1:18022467-18073083 GCF_011064425.1 Rattus rattus
AAGCAGATCAAGTGGCTTGTAAAATGGCTATAGGAGCCTATTCTGGTTACAGGCCTACAAGAGACAGCCACGGGGAACTGGGATCAGACTAAAGGGATGGCCCCACTTAGAATATACAACAGAAGAAAAGGCCCAAATTGCTTAAAAGATAAAAGGACAATGACACACTTGAGGGAAACCCAGAAAATATGGTCACAAGTATCTCCTAGTGCTTGTAGATACCTTTCCAGGAATAGATAGAAGCTTTCCTCACTGAACAAGAGACGGCCTCGGTAGTCATCAAGAAGATACTGGAAGGGGGGTTGGGAATTTAGCTCAGTGGTAGCGCGCGTGCCTAGCAAGCACAAGGTCCTGGGTTCTGTCCCCAGCTCTGGAAAAAAGAAAAAAAAAGATTCTGGAAGAAATCTCCTGATTTGGAGTGCCCAAGGTAATCTGGTCAGACAACGGCCCTACTTTTGTTGCCGAGGTAAGCCAGGGTGTGGCCAAGTATTTAGAGGTCGATTAGAAATTACATTGTAGAGACACCGCTGGAACCTGAAGGAAACAGACCGGATAAACAGATCTCTGCACCCAAATCCCATGGGAGGGAGAGCTAAACCTTCAGAGAGGCAGACACGCCTGGGAAACCAGAAGAGACTGCACTCTGCACACACATCTCAGACGCCAGAGGAAAACACCAAACGCCATCTGGAACCCTGGTGCACTGAAGCTCCCGGAAACGGCGGCGCAGATCTTCCTGGTTGCTGCCGCCGCAGAGAGCTCGTGGGCAGCACCCCCCGAGCGAACTTGAGCCTTGGGACCACAGGTAAGACCAACTATTCTGCTGCAAGTGACCTGCCTGGTGAACTCAAGACACAGGCCCACAGGAACAGCTGAAGACCTGTAGAGAGGAAAACTACACGCCCAAAAGCAGAACACTCTGTCCCCATAACTGGCTGAAAGAAAACAGGAAAACAGGTCTACAGCACTCCTGACACACAGGCTTATAGGACAGTCTAGCCACTGTCAGAAATAGCAGAACAAAGTAACACTAGAGATAATCTGATGGCGAGAGGAAAGCTCAGGAACCCAAGCAACAGAAACCAAGACTACATGGCACCATCGGAGCCCAATTCTCCCACCAAAGCAAACACAGAATATCCAAACACACCAGAAAAGCAAGATCTAGTTTCAAAATCATATTTGATCATGATGCTGGAGGACTTCAAGAAAGACGTGAAGAACTCCCTTAGAGAACAAGTAGAAGCCTACAGAGAGGAATCACAAAAATCCCTGAAAGAATTCCAGGAAATCATAAATAAACAAGTAGAAGCCCATAGAGAGGAGTCACAAAAATCCCTGAAAGAATTCCAGGAAATCATAAATAAACAAGTAGAAGCCCATAGAGAGGAGTCACAAAAATCCCTGAAAGAATTCCAGGAAAACACAATCAAACAGTTGAAGGAATTAAAAATGGAAATAGAAGCAATCAAGAAAGAACACATGGAAAAAGCCTGGATATAGAAAACCAAAAGAAGAGACAAGGAGCTGTAGATACGAGCTTCACCAACAGAATACAAGAGATGGAAGAGAGAATCTCAGGAGCAGAAGATTCCATAGAAATCATTGACTCAACTGTCAAAGATAATGTAAAGCGGAAAAAGCTACTGGTCCAAAACATATAGGAAATCCAGGACTCAATGAGAAGATCAAACCTAAGGATAATAGGTATAGAAGAGAGTGAAGACTCCCAGCTCAAAGGACCAGTAAATATCTTCAACAAAATCATAGAAGAAAACTTCCCTAACCTAAAAAAAGAGATACCCATAGGCATACAAGAAGCCTACAGAACTCCAAATAGATTGGACCAGAAAAGAAACACCTCCCGTCACATAATAGTCAAAACACCAAACGCACAAAATAAAGAAAGAATATTAAAAGAAGTAAGGGAAAAAGGTCAAGTAACATATAAAGGCAGACCTATCAGAATCACACCAGACTTTTCGCCAGAAACTATGACGGCCAGAAGATCCTGGACTGATGTCATACAGACCATAAGAGAACACAAATGCCAGCCCAGGTTACTGTATCCTTCAAAAACTCTCAATTACTATAGATGGAGAAACCAAGATATTCCATGACAAAACCAAATTTACAATATCTTTCTACAAATCCCAACAAAGGATAAGAAATGGTAAAGCCCAACATAAGGAGGCAAGCTATACCCTAGAAGAAGCAAGAAACTAATCGTCTTGGCAACAAAACAAAGAGAAGAAAAGAACACAAACATAATCTCACATCCAAATATGAATATAAGAGGAAGCAATAATCACTGTTCCTTAATATCTCTCAACATCAATGGCCTCAACTCCCCAATAAAAAGACATAGATTAACAAACTGGATACATAACGAGGACCCTGCATTCTGCTGCCTACAGGAAACACACCTCAGAGACAAAGACAGACACTACCTCAGAGTGAAAGGCTGAAAACAACTTTCCAAGCAAATGGTCAGAAGAAGCAAGCTGGAGTAGCCATTCTAATATCAAATAAAATCAATTTTCAACTAAAAGGCATCAAAAAAGATAAGGAAGGACACTTCATATTCATCAAAGGAAAAATCCACCAAGATGAACTCTCAATCCTAAATGTCTATGCCCCAAGTACAAGGGCACCTACATACGTAAAAGAAACCTTACTAAAGCTCAAAACACACATTGCATCTCACACAATAATAGTAGGAGACTTCAACACCCCACTCTCATCAATGGACAGATCATGGAAACAGAAATTAAACAGAGATATAGACAGACTAAGAGAACTCATGAGCCAAATGGACTTAACAGATATTTATAGAACATTCTATCCAAAAGCAAAAGGATATACGTTCTTCTCAGCTCCTCATGGTACTTTCTCCAAAATTGACCATATAATTGGTCAAAAAACGGGCCTCAACAGGTACAGAAAGATAGAAATAATCCCATGTGTGCTATCGGACCACCACGACCTAAAACTGGTCTTCAATAACAATAAGGGAAGAATGCCCACATATACTTGGAAGTTGAACAATGCTCTACTCAATGATAACCTGGTCAAGGAAGAAATAAAGAAAGAAATTAAAGACTTTTAAAATTTAATGAAAATGAAGGTACAACATACCCAAACTTACGGGACACAATGAAACCTGTGCTAAGAGGAAAACTCATAGCGCTGAGTGCCTGCAGAAAGAAACAGGAAAGAGCATATGTCAGCAGCTCGACAGCACACCTAAAAGCTCTAGAACAAAAAGAAGCAAATACACCCAGGAGGAGTAGAAGGCAGGAAATAATCAAACTCAGAGCTGAAATCAACCAAGTAGAAACAACAAGGACCATAGAAAGAATCAACAGAACCAAAAGTTGGTTCTTAGAGAAAATCAACAAGATAGGTAAACCCTTAGCCAGACTAACGAGAGGACACAAAGAGTGTGTCCAAATTAAGAAAATCAGAAATGAAAAGGGAGACATAACTACAGATTCAGAGGAAATTCAAAAAATCATCAGATCTTACTATAAAAGCCTATATTCAACAAAACTTGAAAATCTGCAGGAAATGCACAATTTCCTAGACAGATACCAGGTACCGAAGTTAAATCAGGAACAGAAAAACCAGTTAAACAACCCCATAACTCCTAAGGAAATAGAAGCAATCATTAAAGGACTCCCAACCAAAAAGAGCCCAGGTCCAGACGGGTTTAGTGCAGAATTCTATCAGACCTTCATAGAAGACCTCGTACCAATATTATCCAAACTATTCCACAAAATTTAAACAGATGGAGCACTACCGAATTCCTTCTATGAAGCCACAATTACTCTTATACCTAAACCACACAAAGACCCAACAAAGAAAGAGAACTTCAGACCAATTTCCCTTATGAATATCGACGCAAAAATACTCAGTAAAATTCTGGCAAACCGAATCCAAGAGCACATCAAAACAATCATCCACTATGATCAAGTAGGCTTCATCCCAGTCATGCAGGGATGGATGGTTTAATATACGGAAAACCATCAACGTGATCCATTATATAAACAAACTGAAAGAACAAAACCACATGATCATTTCATTAAATGCTGAGAAAGCATTTGACAAAATTCAACACCCTTTCATGGTAAAAGTCCTGGAAAGATCAGGAATTCAATGCCCATACCTAAACATAGTAAAAGCCATATACAGCAAACCAGTTGCTAACATTAAACTAAATGGAGAGAAACTTGAAGCAATCCCACTAAAATCAGGAACTAGACAAGGCTGCCCACTCTCTCCCTACTTATTCAATATAGTTCTTGAAGTTCTAGCTAGAGCAATCAGACAACAAAAGGAGGTCAAGTGGATACAGATCGGAAAAGAAGAAGTCAAAATATCACTTTTTGCAGATGATATGATAGTATATTTAAGTGATCCCAAAAGTTCCACCAGAGAACTACTAAAGCTGATAAACATCTTCAGCAAAGTGGCTGGGTATAAAATTAACTCAAATAAATCAATAGCCTTCCTCTACACAAAAGAGAAACAAGCCGAGAAAGAAATTAGGGAAACGACACCCTTCATAATAGACCCAAATAATATAAAGTACCTCGGTGTGACTTTAACCAAGCAAATAAAAGGTTTGTACAATAAGAACTTCAAGACTGTGAAGAAAGAAATTGAAGAAGTCCTCAGAAGATGGAATGATCTCCCATGCTCATGGATTGGCAGGATTAATATAGTAAAAATGGCCATTTTACCAAAAGTGATGTACAGATTCAATGCAATCCCCATCAAAATACCAATCCAATTCTTCAAAGAGTTAGACAGAACAATTTGCAAATTCATCTGGAATAACAAAAACCCAGGATAGCTAAAACTATCCTCAACAATAAAAAGGACTTCAGGGGAATCACTATCCTGAACTCAAGCAGTATTACAGAGCAATAGTGATAAAAACTGCATGGTATTGGTACAGAGACAGACAGATAGACCAATGGAACAGAATTGAAGACCCAGAAATGAACCCACACACCTATGGGCACTTGATTTTTGACAAAGGAGCCAAAACCATCCAATGGAAAAAAGATAGCATTTTCAGCAAATGGTGCTGGTTCAACTGGAGGTCAACATGTAGAAGAATGCAGATCGATCCATGCTTATCACCCTGTACAAAGCTTAAGTCCAAGTGGATCAAGGACCTCCACATCAAACCAGACACACTCAAACTAATAGAAGAAAAACTAGGGAAGCATCTGGAACACATGGGCACTGGAAAAAATTTCTTGGACAAAACACCAATGCCTTATGCTCTAAGATCAAGAATCGACAAATGGGATCTCATAAAACTGCAAAGCTTCTGTAAGGCAAAGTACACTGTAGTTAGGACAAAATGGCAACCAACAGATTGGGAAAAGATCTTTACCAATCCTACAACAGATAGAGGCCTTATATCCAAAATATACAAAGAACTCAAGAAGTTAGACCGAAGGGAGACAAATAACCCTATTAAAAAATGGGGTTCAGAGCTAAACAAAGAATTCACAGGTGAGCAATGCCGAATGGCTGAGAAACACCTAAAGAAATGTTCAACATCTTTAGTCATAAGGGAAATGCAAATCAAAACAACCCTGAGATTTCACCTCACACCAGTGAGAATGGCTAAGATCAAAACTCAGGTGACAGCAGATGCTGGCGAGGATGGAGAAAGAGGAACACTCCTCCATTGTTGGTGGGATTGCAGACTGGTACAACCATTCTGGAAATCAGTCTGGAGGTTCCTCAGAAAATTGGACATTGAACTGCCTGAGGATCCAGCTATACTTCTCTTGGGCATATACCCAAAAGATGCCCCAACATATAAAAAAGACATGTGCTCCACTATGTTCATAGCAGCCTTATTTATAATAGCCAGAAGCTGGAAAGAACCCAGATGCCCTTCAACAGAGGAATGGATACAGAAAAAGTGGTACATCTACACAATGGAATATTACTCAGCTATCAAAAACAATGACTTTATGAAATTAGTAGGCAAATGGTCGGAACTGGAAAATATCATCTTGAGTTAGGTAACCCAATCACAGAAAAACACACATGGTATTCACTCATTGATAAGTGGCTATTAGCCCAAATGCTTAAATTACCCTAGATGCCTAGAACAAATGAAACTCAAGACGGATGATCAAAATGTGATTGCTTCACTCCTTCTTTAAAAGGGCAACAAGAATACCCTTGGCAGGGAATAGAGAGGCAAAGATTAAAACAGACACAGAAGGAACACCCATTCAGAGCCTGCCCCACATGTAGCCCATGCATATACAGCCATCCAATTAGACAAGATGGATGAAGCAAAGAAGTGCAGGCCGACAGGAGCCGGATGTAGATCTCTCCCGAGAGACACAGCCAGAATACAGCAAACACAGAGGCGTATGCCAGCAGCAAACCACTGAATTGAGAATAGAACCCCCGTTGAAGGAATCAGAGAAAGAACTGGAAGAGCTTGAAGGGGCTTGAGACCCCATATGAACAACAATGCCAACCAACCAGAGCTTCCAGGGACTAAGGCACTCCCTAAAGACTATACATGGACTGACCCTGGACTCTGACCTCATAGGTAGCAATGAATATCCTAGTAAGAGCACCAGTGGAAGGGGAAGCCCTGGGTCCTGCTAAGACTGAACCCCAGTGAAGTAGATTGTTGGGGGGAGGGCGACAAGGGGGGGAGGATCGGGAGGGGAACACCCATACAGAAGGGGAGGGGGGAGGGGATGTTTGCCCGAAACGGGAAAGGGTATAACACTTTCGAAATGTATATAAGAAATACTCAAGTTAATAAAAAAATTCATAATTAAAAAAAAAAGTTATAAAGGAGTCATTGCCCCAATTCCCTGGATTGGGGGGGCTGGAAGTGGTTATTCTAAAATTTTTTTTATGAGAAATTTAGAAATGGTTGTAGTTTAACAGGGAAGAATTAGCTAGATTGAGTAGTATAGTCATAATCTCATATGTTAACTAAGCTAAAATATTTGACTGCTAAGCTCTTCCAAGACAGGGTGATCAGCCCTTCAAAAATCTGCATTTCAGCAGTCTTTCAGTTGATTTTGGGCCAGAAGACTGAAGACTTGTGCTCCCATGTTGCTAACAGGGGACTGTGCTAGTGGAGATTTGTCTCTACAACCTCTCAGTTCTGGATGCCGTGTTAGGCTTTCAATGTGTATAGTTATTTGGTCCTTCCAAGATCTCTGACGTGGTTGAAGACTGGTAGTCTTGTAAACAACCCAAGCTGTTTAAAATTGAAAAAGATAATAAATTTAAAAAGGTGGTTTTTCAGATGGCATAAGATCTCTAACCAAGAAATAAGTCAGGTATAGAATTATAGTCTTGGGGTTGGGGATTTAGCTCAGTGGTAGAGCGCTTGCCTAGGAAGCGCAAGGCCCTGGGTTTGGTCCCCAGCTCCAAAAAAAAAAGAACCAAAAAAAAAAAAAGAAAAGAAAAAGAATTATAGTCTTTTAGGATAGATGACAAGATGCTTTAGGTAATGGACAAAATTGATGGACTGGTTGTTGAGTATATCATATGTTTTATAAATTGTAGAATGGTAATAATTGTACTCAATTTATATATAAGTGAAAACACTTTTTAACTGGACATAAAGGGGGAAATGTTGTGGTTTGCCCTAGAGTTATCTATTTTGATGCTAGTTCTGAAAGACTCCCAGAGCAAGGAGACCCTCACTCAAGTCTCGGGATGACGTAACCCCCCAAGAACTCACACAGGACCATCCTTGCTGTAATTACATGAGATTTATCAATAGGAACCAGTGCCCTGGGGTCAAGACTGTGATCCCACACAGGGGCAGTGGAGTTAGACCCTGAGAGGCTGGGAGAAAGGGTATTTAAAGGGAGAAACCACAACCCAAGGGGTCTGGGGTGGTGTCATTGAACATCACAAGAAGCTTCCTGTCTCTCAAGATTGCTTAACTTTATGGTCCGCTAGTTCCTAGAAGCTTCCTGTTTTTCAAGGTTGTTCTCTAAGATTTTAATCTAACTTTATGGTCAGCTAGTTCCTGGAAGAAGCTTTCTGTTATCTTTTCTAGGTCTGGAATCGCATATCTAAGGACCTTATCTTAAGTCCTTTTATCTAGTTCCTGGGAGAGCAGGCTCAAGAAATGTGACCTTTTACTTATTTACAGGTAGAGGGCAGGGTCTGGAATTTGAGGTATTTAGGGCTTCTTAGGGGTGAGGTTGCATTTTTAAACTTCTGACTTTTTGGATGCATTTTTTATTCTTTCAGTTCTACTGCCCCAAGGACAGCTGCCTAGTCAAGTACTCAGAAATCAGGTGATTTCACTCAGAACCTTCTCCCCCATTGAATATGTAAAATACAGGTGAGGGGCAGGTACAGGATAGAAGGAGGCCTGTCATTGGAGGAGAAGGAAGGATGGTGGAGAGAAGTTTGAAGGAGGAGGAGGAGACTGGAAAGGGAAGAAGAGAGGAGAGGGGGAGAAGTGGTAGCAGGACAATGGAGGCTGATGTAAAGATTCTGCTCTGTGTATTTACAGTTTGTAATTAATGTTCCCAAGGGATGGATGGTACTGGACTTTGTATGTTTAAGTGGGCAATTATATTTTATCAATTGAGTCAAAGGTTATTGTGTTGTGTGTTCTTTTATGTGACAGTTTGAGTGTAGGAAAGTGTGCGGTGGCAGGAGACACTGGGCCGCAGAGGAGTTGGATGTGTTTCTGCAGAGATATCTAACAGATGTCTTGGGACACCGAGTTGCCAGAGCTAGCGGGTTAAAAGACAACACTACATTTTTTATTTTTATGTTTTTATAACTACAAGTGTCTCTTTTGAGAAGTGTGGTATAATTTTCATAGTTCTACCTTCATATGTTACTTGACCTTTTCTCCTTACAGCTTCTAATATTCTTTCTTAATTCTGTGCATTTTGTGTTCTGATTTTATGTGATGAGAGGATTTTATTTCCTAGTCCAAAGTATTTGGTGTTCTGTAGGCTTCTTGTATGTTTATGGCCGTCTCGTCCTTCAGATTAGGGATGTTTCTTCTAAAATGTTGTTGAGGATATTCTCAGGCCCTCTGACATGGGGCTCTTCCCTCTCTTCTATTCCTATTATTCTTAGGTTTGTTCTTCTCATTGCATCCCAAATTTTCTGGATGTTTTGGATGAGGACGTTTTTATATATTGTATTTTCTTTGACCAATGTGGTTATGTCTTCATTGGTATATTTTATATTTGTTTTTCTCTCTGTTCTCACTCGTCTTCTGTTGGTGATGAAGTTCCTGAACTATTTCCTAGGTTTGCCATCTTCAAGGTTGTTGCCTCCATTTCCGATTTCCTTTTTTCTATTTCAATTTTAGTGTCTTGAACATTTTTGTTAAATTCACTTACCTGCTTGGTCATGTTTTCCTGTATATCTTTAAGGAATTGACTTGTCTCCTCTTTAATGGCTTCTACATGTTTGCCTGTGTTTTCCTGTATTTCTTGAAGGGAATTATTTATATCCTCTTAAAAGGTCTCTTTCATGTTTATGAGTTGGAATGTCAGGTCGGAATCTAGTTTCCATGTGTGTTAGGGTAGCCAGGGACTGCTGTTATAGCAGATCTGTTTTCTCATGGTGCCATATTACCTTGGCTTCTCTTGCTTATATTCTTGTGCTTTTCTCTTATTATCTCATTAACTGTAATGTTAACTGGATTGTTTATCTCTCATTGGAGCCATTCACCTGTGTCCCTGGTTAAGGGAGACCTCCTGAAAAGCTTGTGGCAGATCTCCTAGGAGGTGCTCAGGATGTAGGGTGTTATAGCAGGACAGACAGGCTAATCTGCTCTGGTTGGAAGTGTGGATCAGAAAGAAGATGGGACTTGAGCAGAGAGGTGAGTTGTCTCCTGTGCTGGGCTCTGTGGTGATCCCAGGTGGCATATGTATTGGGATAGGAATCATGCCTGTGTCTCTGGTGATGGTAAATATTCAGGGAAACCAGTAGGCTCTACAGTTTGGAAAGGGGCAGAAACATTTATCTGTCCTGGGCTTCTGTAGTATTTTTACTCAATTCATATGTGCTAAATCTGTTGGTGCTGTGGAGGAGGTATGAAAGAGAGCAGCACTATAGATTTGTCTTGAGGCCTGGGGTCCTCCCAGGCTTTTCCTGAGGCTACAAAGTATGAGAAGAAAAGTTGTTTCAGCAACATACATGTTAGTTCCAATAACATTTGTGTGTGCAGGTTTTTGCATCCCTTTTCTGAGGCTCTTAGGTATATTATATGCAAAATACAAAGTTCCTTCTCTATAACAAGGAACATGCTTGGCAGTGCCTGTAGGTCAAGGCCAACACTTTATGGGATCATTGGCTTAGGATCAGAAGAACCTATTGTTTCTTCTCATACTAGGTTATGGTCACCAGCCTCCAGACTTCTGGGTACTCTGTCTATAATGATCCAGAAATATCCTTTGTTGCTTTGTGCAAACTTGCTTTATTACCTTCCTCGTTTCTGCATCACATTATATGGTAATTTCTGCTTACCTCATCCCATTTCTTTATTAAAAATAGAATATAAATACTCTACTTATGAGTCATCATTCTTACCATAAGACATTACTTGCATAAGACCTTGTAATACCAAACAACACTATCTGCCTGATCTTTGGTCTCTTGGTTTTCTATCACAGAACAGTGTCACTGAAAAATAACATGGTGTATCAGTCCACAATTGACATCTCCTGCTTTACCTCAAAAGCTCATGATCCAAAGAAATGAGGCCATTTCCTGAGTTAAGTATGGCAGAGTAATTATCATCTGTGTGGTACTAACTTTGAGAATATGAAAGAGAGCCGATGTCCTTCAGGCATATGTGAAGTCTCACTAGAGAGCCCTGGAGAGGACACTATTTGCAGTGGACACCTGAAGATATGATATACTCTAGAGCATAGGAGAAGAGCAGGTATGGAATGGATTTGGCATGTGAGGGAGGCTGTGAGTATTACAGGCCAAGCTTGAAACACGGAGTTTCCCACGTCTTTTTGAGTCCAGAGTATCATTATGTTTCATCGAATTTGCACATTGTGGTAACAGAACTATAAGGTTTTGCTCTCCTTAAGTAGGATTGATTACACTACTCTCTTTTTTCCACTTTGAAATATTGGGATACTAATCATTTGTTGTTGTTAATTTCAAGAAATCTACACGGGGAACTTAGGGTTTCAGTTTTTTTTAAATGTTGGAATTTTTTTTTATTTTTTTTATTTTATTTTTTTTATTAACTTGAGTATTTCTTATGTACATTTGGCAAACATCCCTTCTCCCCCCACTTCCTTATGGGTGTCCCTCCCCATCCTCCCCCCCATTGCCGCCTCCCCCGACAGTCTAGTTCACTGGGGTTCAGTCTTAGCAGGACCCAGGGTTTCCCCTTCCACTGGTGCTCTTACTAGGATATTCATTGCTACCTATGAGGTCAGAGTCCAGGGTCAGTCCATGTATAGTCTTTAGGTAGTGGCTTAGTCCCTGGAAGCTCTGGTTGTTTGGCATTGTTGTACATATGGGGTCTCAAGCCCCTTCAAGCTCTTCCAGTTCATTCTCTGATTCCTTCAACGGGGGTCCCGTTCTCAGTTCAGTGGTTTGCTGCTGGCATTCGCCTCTGTATTTGCTGTATTCTGGCTGTGTCTCTCAGGTTCGATCTACATCCGGCTCCTGTCGGTCTGCACTTCTTTGCTTCATCCATCTTGTCTAATTGGATGGCTCTATATGTATGGGCCACATGTGGGGCAGGCTCTGAATGGGTGTTCCTTCAGTCTCTGTTTTAATCTTTGCCTCTCTCTTCCCTGCCAAGGGTATTCTTGTTCCCCTTTTAAAGAAGGAGTGAAGCCTTCACATTTTGATCATCCGTCTTGAGTTTCATTTGTTCTAGGCCATTAGGGTAATTCAAGCATTTGGGCTAATAGCCACTTATCAGTGAGTGCATACCATGTATGTCTTTCTGTGATTGGGTTAGCTCACTCAGAATGATATTTTCCAGTTCCAACCATTTGCCTACGAATTTCATAAAGTCGTTGTTTTTGATAGCTGAGTAATATTCCATTGTGTAGATGTAGGTATCATGGCTATTCCAGGTTGTCAACTTGAATATATCTTGAGTAAATTACAATACAGCATTGGAAGGCTCACCTCTGATCCTGATCTTGAAGATGGGAGATACAAGTTTTCTGACATGGATCTTGGGATATGAGATCTTGAGGCACAGTGGCTATGAATCCCAGGAGATTAAGCAAGGAGATCTCTGAGTTCAAGGTCACCTGGAGCAAAGCAAGTCCCAGATCCAGGCATGGTGGTACACACCTTTAATCTGGGACACACCTTCTGTTGGAGACCTACATAAGGACAATGGAGGAAGGAAGAATCTTTCTTTTTCTCTCTACTGCCTTGTGGGACTGAGCCAAAGCAAGATCTTTGGACTTTTATTCACAGCTGCTGCTGACCATTGTTGGGACTTGGAGTACAGACTATAAGTCATCAACAAAGTCTCTTACTATATAGAGATTACTCATAAGGACTCTAGAACCCTGATTAATACAATGGGATTTAAGAATTTAAAAGTGTTTTTTGTTAGGAAAAACAGGACTCCTTGGTTAATAGGGATGGACAGGCAAGCTTGTGAAGGGTGTTATTCAAGTTAAAAGTTGTGGAATTTCAACTGTCAACTTGACACAAGCAAATATACTTGGAAAATGTCTGACAGTTGACCAGGTTGTCCTGTTTGCATATGGGTGTTAAACTGTGTGACAGTTCATTGATATGAAATACCAAGCCCACTCTGGATATGTCTGGACCATAGGCTGAGCCATGACTTGTCAATGAGTGAAGAAAGCAGGAAAGAGGAAAGCAAGTATGTGTTTAATATTTTTTGGATTTGACTATGGATGAGATGTGATTAGACTCTATTTTTCAGCATTTGTAGCCTTGTATATGATGAGCTGTCATTTAGAACTTTGATACAAATGACTGTTTTCCCATGTATTTCACATTGGGTCAGGTTACTTAATCAGCTCAAGGGGAATGAGGATGAAACTCTTTTCTGTGTTTGGTTTACAGAGTAAAGATAACCAGGACATTAATTCATGGACATCTCAACATCCCTTTTGAAACATAGTTTGCATAGTGAATCCTGGCATACAAGGCTAAGTCTTTTGAGTGACTAAAGTATATTTCCTTACTGCTTTCTTGTGCTTTTCCTTCTGATGCCTGTGAATGTGGCAACTGTTAGAAGGGACTTGTTAGGCCATGGAGACAGAAAGTCAGTCACCCACAAAGAGGTGAGAAAATATATCAAGTTGATGACATACAGTTTTAGGTAAAGATGATGAACTAGGAGCAGGTAACAACTTTATATAAATGGGACTGGAGACATTATTGATTATGATTCAAAAGCATATATGGAAATGAAGCAAGGAAAAACTTGAGCCTGTTGTAAAACTTCTAAAGTAGTTTCAGAAGTGCAGCATGGCTATAGATATGATGCTTAAACTGTTTTCCTTAGGTTAAATAGAAGGTAATTGCATACAATAGAACAAAAGTATAACAGTCATAGAGAATGTGGTTAATATTTTATGGCACTGTATGTTGAAAACATATCAGTGCCACTTAAGTTGGCATGAACTAAGAACTGAAGAGAACTGTGTTGGTTAAATGAAAATGGCTCCCATACTCTTTTCTGTTTGAATAATTGTTTCCCAGTTGGTTTAACTCTTTGCGGGAGATGAGAGTTGTGGCCTTTTAAAGGAGGGGCATCATGTTAATAGTCTTGGATGTGGATTCCTATAGCCATGCCCAGTGTATTTTCTACTTTCAACCTGAGGTTCCAGATGTAAGCTCTCAGTGCTTCCTGCTGCCCTGTGTTTATTGTGCCAGCACCATCTCTAACTGTGGATCTGTAAGCCCAATTTACTGCTTTCTTTTAAAACCTGCCTTGACCACATTATGTTTTATCACAGCAGTAGGAGGGTAACTGTATGGAAGTGTTCTGTGGAAGATCAGAGTACTGATGTCTCTCCATCCAAGTACAGGAAACCAGGAAGGGGTGTGTTTTAACTGTAGCTCTAGAGCAGGTAGCATGAATACCATGACCTTGAGGGTAGAAGAGATCCCAAGATGACGAGTGTAGACTGCCATGAACAACCACATAAGGAATATTCTCATCTACTCCTTAACAGAGTTAGCAATATTGATTTATTCATTAGCTCTCTCTTTTATAGAAGACTGGAAAGCTAGCAATGATAATCCACAGGCACCGAGATTAAATGTATATGAGAATTTGTTAAAGATTCGATATGTATTATGATTATATTATAAGAAGTAAATCAAAGTCAGACAAGGTTCTTGTGACATCTAGTGTCAACCAATGAATCAAATGAAAATTACATTTACTTTAAGAAAATTGGGGGTATTCATGAGATTAGTCTTATAATGTGAGTAACTAAGTAGATTAAAATGCACTGTAACTCATGGAAATCAGACTGTCTTAGCCTCCTAAGTGCTTGCATTAACGTTTGTGCTACCATTCTTGGCAATATTCCTTACTGAAAATGATTATGGGCACCAAAATAGAATTTCACTTGTATTTCACGTATATGGGTTTTTTCCTGTTTTTTTGACTTTGCCTCATTCCTGCCTGGTAAATTTTTGCCTGACTAGGGAGGTGAACAGCTTTTCTCTGAACCTCTAAAACTGGAATTAGAGGTAGATGTGAACTACTCCTATGTTGCTGGGAATGAAACCTGGATGCTCTCAAAAAATCTACAGTGTTCTCAGCTGCTCATGTGTTTTCCATCCCAAGGTTTCTTTTTTTTTTATATTTCCTCTCCAAGGCTGCTAGGTCATTAGAAGGGTTATTCCCCTACTGTCCTTTCATTCATTTGCAAGTCAGAGAATCAGCCTACTGGAAGAATAAACCCCCTAATTGGCAATGTAATGCATTGTGATCACCCCTGAAATTATATACACACAATCAACAACAGCAACAACAACAGCAATAACAACAGCAACAACAACAACAGATGACTCAGCTGGTTGTCGTCTTACATGTATGCTTACTCATACATAACCAGGAAGAAGGTGGGAAGGAATGAAGGGAAGACAAGAAAGGGAATATGAGATGCAGTAAATGTCAGTGAAGCAGTATACAAGTAAACCTTAAAGGTAAAGGAGAGAGGCTGGAGAGATGGCTCAGGAAATAAGACAGTTGGTGTTGTCCAGAGCTCCCATGTTCTTTATCCACAACACAGATGTTTGCTGTGACTGCAGTTGTTGGTATCTACTTCCCTCCTCTGGACTCTGCTGATGCTAAGTACACACAGAGGCTGAAATGAGGTTGGTTTTGTCTTTGTTGTTTGTTTGTTTGCTTTATTACTTTTCTTTCCCCCTTTTGTTTTTTTTTTTTTTAGTATTTTGTGAGGGTTTTTGTTTGCTTTATTTTTGTTTTGCATTTCTTTTCTGTCTCATTGTCTTTTTTTCTCTGAACCTGCTTGGGGAAATACTTGTGATTTTACACTTAAAAGGGGGCTGATCTCCATAAGGTAATAAGAAGGCAGTTGGTTAGCTCTTGGATACAAAAGAACAACTGTTTCAAGTTTGTCTAAAACTGTTGGACTGGTCTTATTTTCCCCCAGATCAATTAACATTTGAGTTTCAGTTAGAACCTTGAACTACAAGATGAATATGCTAGAGACATTTTCTTCTATCTCTTAAAATAAATTATATATTTTTCTGAGCTAACACCTTTGAGCTAAAAATGACACCAAATGCCTCTACTTTACATTTTAACCATGCTCTAAAGTAGATTTGTTCAATGAACTATGTTAGGAATAGGCAGCTCTCTACATGACTACATGACTGTGTCCAGACTCCCTAAGCACAATCCCTATGCTTCCTGATCTTTCTTCCTTCAATTATACAGATTTAAGGTTTAAAAATATGAAGTTAAAAGAGTATGTTTCAGAATTCACAACCTCAGGACTAAACACTGTGAAAAGCAAGCCCAGGCAGCCCGCCCTGCCGCTAGAACTAACAGACCATAAAAGGAAAGGAATGCAGAACAGACCAGGAGTATCGGATCTGACTCACAGGCCACCTGGCAGGAAGAGATAAGCCCCCAGTCCCCCGACATCCAGGACGCCCCAAACCTGCCAATGTGTGTAACTATACCTTATTACCTCATCATGTGAAATAGCCAATCATATGTGAACATGTCTATGTGCCTCGTCTTTCACTTCCTTCCTTCCTTCCTTCCTTCCTTCCTTTTCTTTCTTTCTTTCTTTTTTTCTTTCTTTCTTTCTTAAGAAAAATGACTGCCATGCTAGCTGCTGGTAAAAACTTAACTTTCAGTCTTTCTCCTCTTCTGTCTTGCTGCTGTTATGGCTATTCTTGGTGTATAAAGTGAATACATTTGGAATTAACTAAAACCCAAAGATTTGCATATACCTGTGAGACATTTCTTTCTCAGTTAACTATTTTGAAGTGGTTAGACCCTCCTTGATCTCTTGAGATGATCAGATCCACCTTTAATCTGGGCCACACCTTCTGGTGGCAGCCCACATAGAGGACATGGAAGAAAGAACTTCTGCCTCTTTCTCTCTGTGACTGCTTGCCATGTCTCTGGCTAGCGAGTTCTTTCCTTTGTTTGGCTTTAAAGTTTACTTCTTTGCAAATGTGGTGTACAATGAAGCTCAGCTGAGACCATCCAGCCTCAGGCACTTAACTACTGAGTTCTTTACTTTTATTTGGTACTCAGCCTTTGCTGGACTTGCTGGACCACATCCAGTGAGCCATTCTAATAAACCCTCTGTCTACATACACTGTGAAAGTGCGTTTCATCAGTCCGTTGATTATTACATATTCTTTTTTATCTTCACTCAGGGAAATGCTGGCTAAGAACAGCACTCATAAATGGCTTTCTTCCTCAAACCAAGAATGTCTGAAGTGACCTTGCCTACAAGCTAATCCAGGACACCTCCTCTCATCATGGAGCCACAGAACAAGGTATGTTTTCTAAAACCTTTCACTAATTGTTAATATAGTGGCTGCCCTTTCACCTGTGGGAAAATAGAAACTCTGCTCCACATTTGGAGGTTGGAAAATACATCTACAAAGAAGTTAAATGGGCAGGGAGTTTTCTGTTAGTACACAGTAATAAAAACTTTTAACAATCTTATCTAAAACACATAAGTTGTGAAGGGAGAAAATTAGGGGGAAGCATAAAGCTAACCACATCTATGGCTGCTTGAGCTCTTATGTGCCGCAAAACTTTGTTAGTTTTTCCATTAAAGGTATGAATTTTCATAATCCTGGGAAGTAGAATGAGTTTCACTAACTTTGATAGTTCCTGATTATTTTTACATATGACAAAGGCCACATTTAAACAACTTTTCTCACCTCAAGGCTCTCATCACTCCATCAGCTTTTCCTGAGACAAACAGTTACAGAAGGATGATGTCTGCATATTTGAATTAGTTCCCCATATGCAGGCAACACAGAGGGGGAAGAATGAGAGAATATTCTCAATGGGGGCCAAGATCTTATCAAAACCTAGAGACTCTTTTAAAGAGTGTGATAAGGAAAAGAAGAAGTTTGGAAAGGAAAGGTGTAGAGACTCAGAATTTTTAGAGTATTTAACGTGTCCAGCCAGAGAGACTCTCCTGAAAAGTCTAAAGTTGAAGGGACATGAAGTAGACACCAAAGTTAAGAAGGAACCGAAGAAAGCTTCTGCAGCAGATCTATGTGTCACCCTAATAACAGAACTAACTACATCTGCTAGGACTTTGATCTAAAAACTGACTGTACTACATAGTAGAGCTCTTGAGTAGGAAAAGGGATGCTGCTTATTGATTTACCATGCACAGCAAGGGGGTATAAGTTACCAAGCTCATATGGAATCAAAATGTAGGATTACATCATTGCCTGTGCTGTCTGCAGAGAAATATGTGAATGCATTTTACTTCTCTCTTATTTCCATTATTCCATATTTGTTCAGATGTTGCCCACTAAAATTTTTCATTGGATAGAACACATTCTTTAAACGTGCTTGCATGTTTTTCGGGAAGACATGAAATACATGCTGAGAAACACATGGTGCAGTTTTCATGCGTGCCGTAACAGTTTCTTCTCCATGTAGAACTTCCTATTTATCTGTCTTTGCAATGTGTGAGTTACATGAAAGCAGGAAATTTACTTCCACTTGCCACAGCTGCAGCTTAGAGCCACGGTAACCTTGGCATGGGAGCTACCTCTGACCATACTGGATTCAAAGGAATAGGGTCTCGGGTTTTCAGTTAGTATTAAAGCTCTAAATTTTCCTGGTGTGTAATTGAATCTATTTTTATTTTTAGGTTGTAATATTTTACAACTACTCTTTAGAAAGAGACAATTATTAAAAGACTTAGTAAATACACTGATTTTTCTAGAACCTATATATCCTGAAAAGATTTAGAAAATAATTTAGCTTATTTTTATCTCTAAATTAAAAAACTGTTCATTAAGCAATATTGTAGCCCAGATATTGTACCCAGTGCTAGTTTACAAAGATTTGATATTAATCTTAGTAACACATGCATGGTCTAGGAAAGTCTTAACATGTCCTTAAGTGAAGTGATTTCCTTGATTGTTTGTTCTTTTCCTTTTATACATTTTTAAAAATCTTATTAGTGCATGTTCAAAAGTAAAGCTGACCGTATATAATAATGTAATTCCTTCAAATTCAACTTACACTGAGATCAGACTATTCGGTGGATTTATTGAGAATCCTCAGCGAGAAATATAAACGATTCGATGCTGGGTAAGATCCTCAATGACAGGGCTTCCAATTAGTGCAGCATTTTGAGCAGTGCCATCATGAATGTGGGTATGGGATACCAGGATGCCAGCGAGTGAACTGTTTGTCCTCAAGGATTCAGTGGTTCCTTGGGTTTCTCTAGTAACTCGCCTTTCTAACCCAACTATATCCCAATTTTGCATATTTTTTGGTGATCCATTTTGAAAAGTATATAGAATATTAAAAACTACACATTTCAACATAAACCATTCATGGAAACATTTACTTACATAATGACTTTAACAATTCACCCGAATGGTACTAGCAATTGGAACCAGGATCTTGGGCGCAGTACAACCCCAGGCTTGGCGTCCTAAATTCTGATTCATATAAAATATAAAGGTGTAGGCAGCCATTATTCCTGGAGTCAAAAATGTGCTAATTGTCTTGTGCTAAATACATGCTACTTTGTATAATTATAGCTTGTATAAATAAAAGAGCTATTTAGTATATCCTTTTTTTTTTTTCAGACGGGCTTTTGTCTGATTATTTTTCTTTCATATAAAAGTTGCGCACTGCTCTGTCTGTAGGAAGATGCACTGTCCGACAGGTGAGTGGGGGGTTACATTACAGTGCCACACTGGGAGGTTTAAGGGTCAGCCAGACATGGTGTTTGCTTGCCCTAGCCTTGGTCAGACCATATCCACAGGTGTGAAAGCTGGCCTCTGCTGGGAACCGAATTGTCCATGCTGCTTAGTATGTCTCACGAAGACCCCATCTTCACAGCTCTCCCAGTCCCCCACCCTAAAAAAACAGACATGTGGAAGCCAGGGCTGGGAACACTGGTTTCAGCTGCAGCCAGAGGCAGGTGACTGGGGAAGCCTGCTGGCTAAAAAGTTAAACCCACACATCGCACCTCAATATCCACACACAGACACTCCAGAAGTGCCCTTGACTTAGCCTGCCTAAGGCTCCTAGGATTGTAGGAGGGCTTGACTTTTCTGGTCTGGAAGGCGAGCCTTCCTTTCCAGCCAGCTCATGTTTGGGAACCAGTAGACACAGAGCACAGAGCCGCTCTGTTGGCTGTAGCACCAGTAGGGAGGCTGCAGGGGCCTCTAAAGCGCTGGGAGGAAAGACCCCCCGTGTGCACAGTGCTTCCACTCGCACACAGCAGCACCTAGAGCTGCTGAAGGACAGCAAGTAGGAGCAAAGACTGAAATGAAAGGACCTGTAAAAGAGGAACACACCAAAGACCCACGCGACTGTTCACAAGCCTGACTCCACAAACGCTCCATAAACAATCCACAACGGGCTGCTGCCAGAGGGAGTTAGACAAGGGGCTGTTAGCAGATGTCCCCTTTCTATTTACAGCACAAATAAACAGTAGAGGGCCCCATAGTTCTTATTTGATAAAAGCTTCTGTAAAAACAAAAACAAAAACAAAACAAAAAACCAACCCAGGAGGGGTTCAGAGTGAGTGATGCTTAATGATACTAAAATGTCTATTCAGTAAAGAAGCCATGTGTAATAATTTCTCATTTGTAACTATTCACTTTCTGCTATCTTTTTCTCCTTCCTTCCTTCCTTCCTTCCCTCGGTCCCTCCCTCCCTCGGTCCCTCCCTCCCTCCGTCCTTCCTTCCTTCCTTCCTTCCTTACTTCCTTCCTTCCTTCCTGGGTAAATGGCATGGCGAAATTCTCCTCTAAAATGCCTGCTTGCTCTTCAGTTCTTAGTTCAGACTGTCTGACGTTTCTAAAGGTCCTTTGCTGCTCTTCATATCATGATGGAGATTTAATGATATCCTTACATTTGTGGGTATAAGCTTTCTATTTTAAAATCACATCAAAAATTTATCTAGTTTTTCTACTATCTACTTAATTAAACTGTAACACAGCAATATATTTTTCAGTTTCCAAAGTTGGTAAACCATAATGCCATCTTGATGAATTAAATAAATTTAAAAAAAATCGTAATAGATAGAGGGAATAGAAGGAATTGTAATAAATTACCTATTGCCTCATTTCCAATCACTGAAGATTTATATGAGAATTTTGTTCTTTTATACATGGATCCTTCAGCATAGGACATCAAGCATTTCATACATAAAGAGAACAAGTATAATTTAACTTGAAGGCAATACATTTTATTGTTCTGTATAATAAAGTGTGTGGGTAGACTAAGAGGCTATTCAGTGTTTCTCACTATATCCCTGTAGCAGGAGGAAGGATTGCCCAAACCATGCACCATGACTACCTGATCTTCCACGGTCCACCCATGATGCACCACATGTGTGGATTCTCTATCAGTTTATGCTTTTATCGCTTCTTGGGGTGATCTTTGTCAGAGATCATATATGTTTTTAGAGGACATTGACAATTTTAAAGGTGAAAGCGTCTGTCTTGTTTATGCTGCTTCAGTCCTGCCTTGTGGGGTAACTCACAGAGGTGGCTCAGGAGAGTGAAGCGCAGATTCAGCCAGCACCACCACCACCCACACACACCTCATGCCTCATGGCCTCCTGCCTGCCTTGCAGCAGGCTACCTCACTCCCTGACCTTGATGAGTGATGAGAAGTGCCCCGGGGCAGGAGACCCTGGGTGATGGGTGTGGGGAGAGAGTGCTGGAGGGCAATGGGAGCACCTTGGATCTCTATGTGACTCTGGATCTGTCGGGTCTGGCTGTCTGGCTGTCATGCTAGGCCACCGCCCACTTCTAAGGGGGTCTTCTGCAAGGTCTTGATACACTGCTGCTCATCTTCTTTGACTTGGTTTGGTGTCTTCACATCAACTTTCCCTACCTCTACATCACTGCTACCGTGATGCTCAACCTACTCCACCTGCAGGTTCATATTGAGATCCAATGAAGGCCATCTCTGACTGATAGGCATCACTAACTCATTTCATCTGAGGGCACAAAGCATGAGGGCTGGGAGAGTGACTCTGGGTGTTCACATGGCCAGTGTGAAGCAGTCACAAGGAGGTGACCTGGACAAACTAGCATGTGGCCTTAAGAAAAAGTCAGAAGAGGAACCCAGCCCATTAAATGTGCCTTCTTGGACAGACCAGCCTGGAAAGTCACGGGACATGGTGGCAGGATCCTCTGAAATGAAACATGGTCAAAGCAAACCTCATACTTCACAGTGGCTTCAAAGTGCTTCTATCTGAGGGAATCAATGGGGAGAAATTCATCTACAGCAGCCTCCCTAATGTGGCTGTGTTTCTATCCTCTGCTCTTTCATAAGGACATCTATCAGGGGTGTCCTGTGGCATCGGGGATACAGTAGTAAGTGACTGGCCAGGCAGAGAGCCCAAAGCCACAGACAGCTGTGGAGAGTACCTAAAAGGAGCTTCCTGAGTGTCACGATGATTGAAGTGGGTTTCCTAAGAGGTGCTACCCACCTCTTAGGAAGAGGTGCTAAGCACCAGTTCAGAACTGTCTTACTGATACTCTGAGCTGTGCCAGCTGCCACAGGCTTACACTTATGACAAAGTTCTCCTAGAAGACAAGACAAGATGTGTTTCCTTGGCTATTGAAATCCTGTGTTTTCTGAGGAAACAGTAATAGATAAGAAAACTCTCTCCATTACTTAAGATGGTCTGCAGATAGTCATGGGTTCACTGGCTCTGTAACCTTCCAGATTAGCAAGTCTCTGATGTGATAGTTTTACTACAAGCGGAAACATTAGAATAGAAGCTTAATTTTAAAGGTTGTCTTTCATGTTCTTTAGCATTAAGTCTGGGGTAGGCTGCAGCCGTTCAGGTCCTGGCTCTGACTCCTGTGAGCAGATACACTTCACTGGTTGATTCAGAAGCATGGTTTCAAGCACGTTTTCAATCATTTTGGAAAGATGCTCAGAACTGGGACACCCCCACCCTGGGGAAATGATTGATCTACCCAGCAGATCAGAAAGGAACGATTTAGCAGAGTGTCTTGGAGGCCCATTCTCACGGGCTGGCATGTAGATGCCGCCTGCCTCAGCTCACCTTGGCCATCCGATGGAAGTGCAGGTCTGTAGTCTGTACCCCCTCCACCTCCTGTAAGCCATGCTCCAGTCAGGGAGAGTCTTGCCGCTTCTTCACTGTACGGATGTGAGACCTGCAGCCAGATGACTTTTCTCACTTGCTCCTCTCCATCTGCCCGAGGTGCAGGTTTCAATGGAGGCACTTTGGAGAGGTTGCATTATTAAATTTAGGATAATTTTAAATTACAGAATAGTTTGAGACTTTCCTGCTGCCAGAACGTAGATGGCAAATGAAGAAATTTCCTTTACCCAGACCCAGGACTTGTGATCAATTTTACATTTAGATTTTTTTTCTCAAAGTACCTCTGTCTTTGTGGATTGTTGATAACTTTAGTAAAGTTCATTTAAAGAGTGGACATTTTAGAGCCCCCTAACTAAGAGAGTTAAAATCAGCGATGGCTGTGGGGAATCTGCCTGTATATGTCATTTATATTGTGTCCTAAATTACTATGCTGTGGACTATGTTAGTGTCTTGGGAAAATAATAAATTCTGTTCGTTAGCATAATAAATTTAAAAAGATATTATTTTTGTAAAATGCATTAGTGACAAGCTACTTTTCCATACCAACCGTGCTCTAAGATATTTGTTCCTAATTTACATGACAGCTAATCTTGGGATGCACATAGATATTTACCTAAGAGTAGAGGATACATGTCTGCCAGCTTTGAAATGCTTTTTTGAACTAAATGAACTCCAATAGGTATACACACTGGACTTTGTACTTTGAAATTCATGATGAGTGTATTATAATACATTGGTAAATTGAAATGCATTGAATATTTTTTTACTCTCTGTTCTTTTTTGACTTGTTGTTTTGTGACAGTGATGGAAATTGTGCTGGGTATTGGAAAGTAGATATTAATGAGGGCATTTTGATTACTCTCCATCCCCAGAAAAAGATTTGTTTTTGTTTTTGTTTTTGTTTTCAACATAGTCCAAATGTTTTGAGGTTGACCTTTGACTTTGCAGTTTACACAGTATTTTGGGTTTGTTTGTTTGTTTGTTTGTTTTGTTTTGATGTGCGTTGCTTGGTGGTTTTAATTTATTTATTTGGTTTGATTTTTTCTTTGCAATGTCCTGTGTTTGCGTTTTCTCCACAGGACCTCCCCTAAAGTCACCTGCTGGTTTCAGGAATTTGGTTTCTATAAACTTGATTTTATTTCTGTTAAGTAAACAGAAGTCTCTGCTTCTGTCTTGCAATTTCACTATCAAATTGTCTCACACTTCATTGTTTTCCATGACTAAAGATTTTTATTTCATGCAAGTATATACCCTTATGTGGGTTCTGTTTGCTTTCCTTCCAGAAATCTGCTTGGGAGCAAATACCTTCCATAAGTTCATCTTGCTAAGTTTATTGGTGATTGGTCAGGTAAGGTCTGTAGCCTGAATCCTGTAGAAGGGAAGTTGGAAAACACAGTCTCTGTGCAGAGAGCTCTGCTCTCCAGAGCATCCTTAGCGTGCATTGCCCTTTTCCATCCCAGGGAGATAAACATCTTTTATCAAGAAGTTAATAGCAGGTGAGTTAAGGCAAAAATGTAACCTTGTCTTATGCTTAGAAATAACTAATTCTACGAGAAATGGAAAAGGAAGGGACCGCTAGAAGGGTGAGTAACCTATTTTTCTCCTTGTCTATAACTCAGATAAACTTGAATACAATCACATCTGTAATGATGCAATCAATGGGTTTCGATTATTAAGTCTCATTCATAGTGGTTGTTTCATGGCAAGCAATATCATATTAAGTTATATAACCCTAAAAAGGAATGAATCTGGATTTTGACATTTTTCCATATCCAATTGTTTAGTTTTCGTCCCTGTGTCACATGATCCCTTCTTTCTGTGGCTGTACAAAATAATACCATACTCCTGAGTCCCTGAAACCTCGCTTAATTTGCTTATTACCTATTTGGAGCAATATTTTGAACTTCTGAGGATTTGCTTTTGTGATTCTCTTATTCAGAAGATTCCAAAATTGTTAACAACAATGTCAACACTTTAAAAAATGATGATTGCAGCATGAGGGGTTTACCATGTGATGGAAATGTTGGGAAAGCTTGGGCCTCCTCACAGAATTCAAAATCGATGGAAATTTATTTCTAAAAAACTGCCAAGCTAAGAGATTATACTAGATACGTACTGAGGCGCTCTGATGGCAGGCACTCATGTGGTTTCAAGTGGCTTTTACTTTGAATATATCGTGCTTTCTTCTGTGGCTTAGATTGGAAATGAAAAGAATGATGTAAATAGGTCAGGGATGTTTACAATGTTCACTGAAGATAGAAATTGTTATTTTCCTTTTTTTTAAAAAAAGTATTATTTATTTAATGTATATAAGTACACTGTAGCTATCTTCAGACACACCAGAAGAGGGTGTCAGATCCCATTAGAGATGGTTGTGAGCCACCATGTGGTTTCTGGGAATTGAACTCAAGACCTCTGGAAGAGCAGCCAGTGCTCTTAACCACTGAGCCATCTCTCCAGCCCAGAAATTGCTATTTTTCAATTCCAGAAAAATATTAAATATTTTTCATGGCAATCTATTTTGTAATATAGTTTGAAGTTTACAATATTGTAATGTCAAAATCTAGAAGAAATGTTAATTAGTATTCATATGCAAGGCAATACAAATGTCCTTCCAAAGGAATTTTAAGTTGCTCCAGAAATTTTAAGACATGCACCAGAGTAATGAATACAGCTTTAAGAGTATTGATGCTTTTTATATTTTACAAAACCATATATCTCATTGTAAATTAATCAGTGTAAGCAACGCGTTTCCCTATGACACTATACTAGTATCCTGCCATAAAAATTTTACTGTTTTAATTATGCACTATGGCAGCCATAAAGGAGAACTATCAAACCATATAGTTTCAAACCAGTCAGTTATGGCAATAGGTCATACTAGAAATAAACATTGAAAATATTCAATGTCATAAAGGCTTTGTAAGCAACAGTTACCTTCAAAGACAGAAAATAACTCATATTGGTGAGCAAATACAAGAATGTGAATAATGTGGTAAACCCTTTGCATGCAAACCTTACAGTTAGGAGCCCAAAGGTGTCTGTACCCAGAGATTAGTAGGGAAACAAGGAATTTTAAGCACACAGGGTTGTCTTTTTTTCCACTCAGAAAATTTAGATTTAGAGGTGATTGATAACCTGGTGATCCAAGTTATCTGGAGGGCCAGGCTCTATGAAATTTCCACCACGAGGAGAAGAGTTGGCTCACAAGTGTAAGTGACCTTTAAGACATCTGTGTACCCAGGGTCTCCCTCAATCACCCACAGCCAGGACCGCAGGTGTCTAATAGTCAAGATGACCTCTGTACTTTCTATACAGTGAGGAACTTGTGAGATCCTTCCCTAGCCTCTTACGCTATTCCATGGAACCCGTCTCTCGAACTCACATGGAAGAAATGACAGGTACTTCCAGTTGAGTTTCAGTGATATTATGCCTCCTTGTTTATTACATTACACTAAGAAATTTTTTCTAAATTAAACTACATTTAAATATGTTGCCAATAAAACCACCTGGTATCGGACACCCGATATTTGATACTGCAGCATGGAGACTTTTTTGGCTAATCTCCCGTTATGGTCCATGGGGCATTCTGCTTCCAGTCATCTTTCTCGGTGCCCTTTTTGATCTGAGAATGAAAGACATAGACACATTAGCTTATTTTTTTTTTTTTGGTTCTTTTTTTCGGAGCTGGGGATCGAACCCAGGGCCTTGCGCTTCCTAGGCAAGCGCTCTACCACTGAGCTAAATCCCCAACCCCACATTAGCTTATTTTTGAAATTCCTTAGCTACTCAAAGTCCGGACAGTTCTAATCCTCCCACAGCCAACACACTTTTCTCTCCGGTACTCCTTCCTGATCAACACCATCTAAATCTACTTTTACCTTTGCTGCCCTGTTACCTTCTGTGAGGCCCACTGGCTCTGGTGCACAAGATGCTTCTGGGTAGCCCTTCTTGGGGTGGCTTTCCCTTCTCACCCACATTTCAGATGCTCTTCCCTCTGTAGCTCTAACTCTGACCCGTCTCTCTCCCTTGAGTCATGACAATTCCTAAATTAGTTTTAATAGTGGGTTCTTGATTACCACAGTAGGCTCCATATACTTCTCTGACTGAGAATTGAACCCAGGGAAGGAGAGAGAAAATTGCCATGAAGCAGCGGGAGACAGATGGACATAGGATCTCCAGGAGATGAAGCCATCCATGTAAGATTTTGGGTACCAGGAGGTGAATTAGAAGTGCTCAGTCATTGAGTTAGCCAGGGCACTTAAACAATAAGATAACGTGTCTTTCATTCCAGGATCAAAGGGTTGCCTGGGTGGGTTGCTGGAAGCATGAGACCCGCCGTGAACCAAAGCAGAAGAGCCAAACTCCATGCTAGAGACCCAGCCGAGCTAAATCCGTCTGAACTGAGATTTCCTTCGCAATTTGCAGATTTTCACTGCACACCATGATTCTAGTAGAGACTCAGAAACATTACTATTTAAGACATGAAAGAATTCATACAGGAGTCAACCTTTCATGTTTAAACAATATGGGAAAGTATTTACATTTCATATTACTCTTTGATGTCATGAAATACTGCTTACTTACAGGAATCTTTGACTCTTTAGCCAACATACTTCACTTTAGTTGCACAAGATTACATTTTCTGTAGGCAGATGGAATAGATCCCTAGGTGGGGCAGTCTCTGGATCGCCTTTCATTCAGACCTTGATCCACTCTTTGTCCCTGTATTTCTTCCCCATATGAATTTTGTTCTTCCTTCTAAAAAGGACTTAAGCATCCACATTTTGGTCTTCCTTCTTCTTAAGCTTCATAGGGTCTGTGAATTATATCTTGGGTGTTCTGAGTTTTTGGGGTAATATCCAGTTATCAGTGAGTGCATACCATGTGTATTCTTTTGTGACTGGGTTACCACACTCAGGATGACATTGTCTAGTTCCATCCACTTGCCTAATAATTTCATTTAGTCATTATTTTTAACAGCTAAATAGTACTCCATTGTGTAAATATACCACATATTCTGTATCCATATTTTGTGGAAGGACATCTGGGTTCTTTCCAGCTTCTGGTTATTATAAATAAGGTTGCTGTGAACATATTTGGGCATGTTTCCTTGTTATACATTTGGGTACATCCCCAGCAGTGGTATAGCTGGGTCCTCAGATAGTACTATGTCCAATTATCTGAGAAACCACCATACTGATTTCCAGAGTGTTTGAAGCAGCTGGCAATCCCACCAAAAATGGTGGAATGTTCCTATTTCTCCACATCCTTGCCAGCATCTGCCTTTACCTTAGTTATTTTTCATTTTGTTCTTTTTTACTTTTTATTACATATATTTCTTTACTTACATTTCAAATGTTATTCTCTTTCTCAGTTTCCTGTTCAAAGCCCCTCTCCCCTCACCATCCCCCATACAGTTATTACCACCATCCATCCCCCTGTGTGTCTGCCCCCCCAACATATTCCCCTGCACTAGGGCATCCAACCTTGTCAGCACCACGGGCTTCCCCTTCCACTAGTGCCCCAACATGGCTATTCTCTGCTACATATGCAGTTGGAGCCCTGGGTCAGTACATGTATAGTCTTTTGGTAGTGGTTTAATGCCTGGAAGTTCTGGTTGGTTGGCTCTGTTGTTCTCAGTGGCTTGCAAGCTCCTTCAACTCTTTCAATACTTCTTCTAATTCCCCCCACCCCCAAGTGGGTCCTGTTTTCAGTTCAGTGGTTTGCTGCTAGCATTGACCTCTGTATTGTACATCCTCTGGACGTGTCTCTCAGGAGAGATCTATATCCGTTCCCTTTCAGCATCTTTTAGCTTCATCAATCTTATCTAGTTTTGATGGCTGTATACATATGGGCCACATGTGGGGCAGGCTCTGAATGGCCGTTCCTTCAGTCTCTGTTCTAAACTTTTCTTCCATATCCCTTCCGATGGATATTTTCCCCCTTTTTAAGAATGAGTGGGAGCATCGCATTTTGGTCATCCTTCTTCTTGAGCTTCGTGTGGACATCTGTGGATTGCATCTTGGAGTAGTTCCAGCTTTTGGGCTAATATCCATTTATCAATGAATGCATACCAAGTGTGTTTTTCTGTGATTGGGTTACCTCACTCAGGATAGTATTTTCTAGTTACATCCATTTGCCTATGAATTTCATGAAGTCATTGTTTTTGATAGCTGAGTAGTACTCTATTGTGTAGATGTACCACATTTTTTGAATCCATTCCTCTGTTGAAGGGCATCTGGGTTCTTTCTACCTTTTGGCTATTAAAAATAAGGCTATGAACATATTGGAGCATGTGTCTTTGTTATATGTTGGGGCATCTTTTGGGTATATCCCCAGGAGAGGTCCTCAGGTAGTGGAATGTCCAATTTTCTGAGGAACCTCCAGACTGATTTCCAGAGTGGTTGTACAAGTTTTCAATCCTACCAGCAACGGAGGAGTTTTTTTTTCTCCACATCCTCACTAGCATTTGCTGTCATGTGAGTTTTTTTTTTTATCTTAGCCATTCTACTGGTAGGAGGTAGACTCTCAGAGTTGTTTTGATTTGCATTTCCCTGATGACTAAGGATATTGAACCTTCCATAGGTGCTACTCAGCATTTAATAATTCTCAGTTGAGAATGCTTTGTTTAGCTCTGTACCCCATTTTTAAATAGGGTTATTTGATTCCCTGGAGTCTCTCTTCTTCAGTTCTTTGTATATATTATATAATTGCTGTTGGGAGAGATGCCCTTAAAACCCTTCATTATTGATGTTAATAGTATAGTTAGAGTTAAGTATGACTGGGTTCATGGGAAATCCCCAGCCAGCTGCAGAAGACTAATACAAATCTGGTGGTCAGGATGCCCAATGAGATGACAAACCTGTAACCTTTCTGAGAAACCAACATCTTGCTGACTAATGATGTGACAAACCTGTAACCTTTCTGAAAAACCAACTTCCTGTTGATGTTAGCTGACGACAAGAGCTGTGTCCTTGGCCTGCATAAATTTTTCCCACGTATCCCCCTCCCTGTTTTACCCCTGCTATGGTATAAATTCAGCCTTGGGAAAAAACGTTGCCTTGATCAGATCCTTGTCTTGGTGTTCTTCTTCGCTTCTCTTGTCCCCCACTCTCTTTCAGGTACCCTCTGCACCCTCGTTGACTGTCCTACAGGAAGGAACATCTAGACAAGACAATTTGCCCTTTATCAGATGTTGGCTTGGTAAAGATCTTTTCCCAATCTATGGCTTGCCATCTTGTCCTATTGACAGTGTCCTCTGCATACAGAAGACTTGCAATTTGATGAAGTCCCATTTGTTGATTCTTGATCTTAGAGCATAAACCGTTGGTGTTCTTTTCAGGAAATTTTCCACTATTCCTATGTGTTGGAGGCTCTTCCCAACTTTCTCTTCTATTCGTTTCAGTGTATCTGGTTTTAGGTGGATGTCTTTGATCCACTTGGACTTGATCTTTGTACAAGGAGATGAGAATGTGTCCATTTGCATTCTTCAACATGCTGACCTCCTGTTGAACCAGCACCATTTATTGGACGTGATGTCTTTTTTTCCATTGGGTAGTTTTAGCTCCGTTGTAAAAGATCATGGTACCATAGGTGTGTAGGTTCATTTCTGGATTTAAAATTTTATTTGGTTGATCTATCTGCCTGTCACTTTACCAACACCTTGCAGTTTTTATGATGATTGTTTTGTAATACAGCTTGAGGTCAGGGATGGTGATTCTAAGAGAAGTTCTTTTATTGTTTAGAATAGTTTTCGCTATACTTTTGTTACTCCAAATGAATTTTCAAATTGCTCTTTCTAACTCTCTAAAGAATTGAGTTGGAATATTGATGCTAATTGCATTGAATCTGTAGATTTTTTTTCTATGTTTATCCTGCCAATTCATGAGCATGGGACATAGTTCCATCTTCTGAGATCTTCAATTTCTTTCTTCAGAGACTTGACATTCTTGCCATAAAAATCTTTCACTTGCTTGGTTAGAGTCACACCAAAGTATTTTATAATATTTGTGCCTATTGTGATGGGTGTCTTTTCCCTAATTTCTGTCTCAGCTTGTTTATCCTTGAGTAGAGGAAGACTACTGATTTCTTTGAATTAATTTTATATCTAGCCACTTTGGTGAAGTTGGTTATTAGGTTAAGGAGTTCTCTGGTGGAATTTTTGGGTCACTTTAATATACTATCATATCATCTACAAATAGTGATATTTTAACTTATGGCTTTCTAATTTGTATCCCCTTAACCTTCTTTTGTTCTCTAGTTGCTCTGACCAGAACTTTAAGTACTATATTGTATAAGTAGGAAGAGAACAGTCAGCCTTGTCAATGTCATGATTTTAGTAGGATTGCTTCAATTTTCTCACCATTTAGTTTGCTGTTGGCTACTGGTTGGCTGTATATTGCTTTTACTATGTTGAAGGATGGGCCTTGAATTCCTGATCTCCAGGACTTTTATCATGAAGGCATGTTGAATTTTGTCAAATGTTTTCTCAGCATCCAATGAGATGATAATGTGGTTTCTTTTCTTGGAGTTTGTTTTTATTATGTATTACATTGCTGAATTCCCATATATTGAACCATTCTTGCATACCTGGTTGATCACGGAAGCCTACTTGATCATGATGGATGATCATTTTGGTGTGTTCTCAGATCTGTTTGCCAGAATTTTATTTAATATTTTTGCAACAATACTTATGAGAGAGGTTGGTCTGAAGTTCTGTTTCTTTGTAGTATCTTTGTGTGGTATAGCTATAAGTGTAATTGTGGCTTCCAAGAAGGAATTGGGTAGTTTTTCTTCTGTTTCCATTTTGTAGAATAGTGTAAATCATATTGGTATTAGGTTTCTTTGAAGGGCAGATAGAATTTTGCACTAACTCACATGGTCCTGCACTTTTTTTGGTTGGGACACTTTTAACGACTGTGTTTGTTTCTTTAGGCATTATGGGACTGTTTAGATGGCTTGTGTAATCCTGATTTAACTTTGGTACATGGTATCTATCTAGAAATTTGTCTATTTCATCCAGATTTTCCAGTTTTGTTGAGTATATTCCTTCACCTATTTGTTTGTGTTCTCCTTTATATCCTTAAGGGAGGTATTTTTGTCCTTCTTAAAGTCCCCTATCACCTTCAGGAAATGTGCATTTGTTCTGAATCTTGTTTTTAGGGTGTGCTGGTGTATCCAGGACATGCTGTTGTGAGAGAACTGGGTTCTGAGGTTGCAAAGTCAAATTGGTTTCTGTTGCTTTTGTTCTTGCACTTGACTCTTGCCATCTATTTAAACTCTGCTGTTTTATGGCCTTGCTTTCTCTGACTGGAATTTGTCCTTCCTTTGATCCTGTGATCCTATAATCATATGATACTTGATGTGTGAGAATAATTGGCGAGTTGAGCTGCAAGTAGGTTGTGTGTTATATGGGATTGGGTACCGTGCCTGAGCTCTGATCCCTGGCACATGTGGGAATTGGAAGCCATGTGGTGATTGTTTATAATCTTAAACTGTTATTCCAGGACAGTGCTCTCTAAATTTATAGTTAACAGCTAAGGAAACCTGAGCATTCTGATGGATATCATGTTTACTGGTGAAGGACATGATTCCCTTTTGTTAAATTCCTACGTTTATGAGTCTAGAATAACTTTGTTGTTTCTTTGGTTGTAACAATCCAATCTTCTAACACTCTTATGTAACTCTGAAGTTTTGTGTACACTTTAGAAATCGATCCCACAGTATTTTATCCTTTAAAATACTTTTAGGATTGGAGATTTGGCTTAGTGGCAAAGAGCACTGATAACTGCTCTTTCAGAATAACTGAGTCGATTATCTAGCTCTCCATGTTGGCTATTAGCTGTCTATAACTACAGTTTATATGATATGTGTCATCCTACTCTGGATTTTATAGGCACTACATTCATTTCATGCACAGAAATACATGCAGACAAATATCTTTTTAGGTCAAAAATCAAAATAATAAGCAAAAGTTTTTCATCAATGTACTTATGTGTTTGCCACTTATGTTATATCTAGAGTGTCCAGACTCCAGATGTAATACACTCTTGGAATAGTAGATGAGCCCTGGGAATAAAACTTAGGTGGTTGGGTAACATAACAGGCCCTTATCAATATGGAGCCATCCCTCCAGCCCCCACATATCTTCTTCCTATGCCACAGTATAATCATCTTTTTTTTTTAAATGGAAATTAGAACTCTCAAGGTGGCACCAGTTCTTATGCCCTCCCAGGTCAGGCTTTCTGGCCTTGGGGTTTTTAATTAAAAATGGGGTACAAAGCTGTACAGAGAATTCTCAACAGAGGAATCTCAAATGACCAGGAAGCGCTTAAAGAAAATTTTAACATCCTTAGTCATCTTGGAAATGAGAATCCAAATGATCCTGAGATTGCATTTACACTTGTTAGCATGGCTAAGTCCAAAATCTCAAGTGATAATACAGTCTGGTAAGGATGTGGATCACAGGAAAGCAGAAACTTGCACAATCAATTTGGAAATCAGTTTGGAGGTTTCTCAGAAAACTGAAAGTAGTTTTACCTCAAGTTCCACCTATAGACTGATAGCTAGTCTCCTCCCTGGGAGAAGTTATATCTTCTGACATACCAGAAGATTCAGTACAGAGTGACACAGATCAGCAATCTCTAGGGATAAGCAGATGGCAAGAGGTAAGTGCAAAACCATAAGTAACAGAAGCCAATACACATGAGCATCATCAGAAACCAGTTCTCCCACCAGAGCAAGGACTGATTACAACAACATGCCTAAAAGTCAGGAAGCTGACCTAAAATCCTATCTCCTGAAGAGAATAGCGTCCTTTAATTAGGATATAATAACACAATGAAAGAAATAGAGAAAAACACAGGTAAACAGGTAGAAGCCCTTAAAGAGGAAACAAATAAATCCCTTAAAAAATATAGGAAAACACAATCAAACAGGTGAAGAAATTACATAAAGTGGTTCAAGACCTAAGGGTGGAAGTAAAAACAATAAAAAACCCCACAAATGTAGGCAAACTAGGAAATGGAAAACTGAGGAAAGAGGTCAGGGATTACAGATGTAAGAATCACCAACAGAATACAAGAGGTAGAAGAGATAATCTCAGGTGTAGAAGATACAGTAGAAGAGCACACAGCAGTCAAACTCTGCTCGCCTTTCTGTTTTACAGGCACAAAGCTTGTGCTTGTTTTTGCATGCCTTGTTGTCCCAAAGCTTCCTCATGTAGCTGGTGACTGAATGCTACTTGTCACCTGATCTGGCTGTTCCACCAGCTCTTACTGGGCAACCCTTCAGCTTTCTTGCCTGGCCGCTTTCTTCTGTTCTTAAGAATTTTATCACCTAATACACTGCCTTTTTTTGACTTATAATATTTCCTGTCCTGCTAATATACATGTCCCAGATTCCCATTGTGAAGGTTCCAATTCTCAAACAAAGGGATGGTGCATTCCCCTAAATATTACATTTATTTCCGTGGGTTGACACCAGAATTGGACACATGGATTTACTTGGGGTCTTAGAATGTTACACTCAGGTGCTGATACAGGGATTATATTTACCATAAAATTGTTAAAGAGCCTGTACATTCCTACTCCCTGGCTTCTGGGCACTCATCCAAAGAAGGAGCCCAGGGAGGTACTGAACACAGCGCAGGGCACACGTGACTTCATCTACAGCCTGCTGTCCACTGAGAGGAGCTGCTTGCTCAAAGAACTGCACCGCCTCAAGTCCATTGCCATCGCACAAGAAGAACTGGAAGCTCTACCACCCACTCCAGGACAGCTGAGATATGTATTCTTCCACAGGGCGATACCTTTAGTAGGATCTGGCTTTTTGGATAATGTAATTATGATTGTTGCAGGAACCCAAATTGAATTGTCTATTGGAATTATTTTGTGAATGTCAACAATGGCAGTCAACATGCTATCTTTTTCCTTCTATGTATCAACGTATTTAACTTTCAGTTATTGATACTGTACTCTTCTGAGTTGGGGTTTGCTTATGTCTATTTTTCTGATAGTTATAATTCAATGCTGAGGTTTCTCCAAATTATTTAAGATGTTTAACATCAGTGAAAATTGTATTTCCCTGCCTGGTTGCATCCCTTCTGTGATATTTCACGGTGAAAACATTTACAATCATATAAATTCATTCAATTTTTAAATTTCCACATCTATCCAAAATGGAGCAGAGCTTTAATTATATCTGACTATTTAATTTTGACTCACACTGTCTTTAAGGGTCAGAGGTTAATAAAAAGAACAATTGTCTGGCTAACAAGTGTACTTATTTCTGTTTGGCTTTATACCTTTAATTCCCCAACTTTGAGCAATCACACTGAATTCTGGTTTGTGAGAGAGTCAGTGCTTGGATACTTCCTTGTCTTAGAATATGGTTAAATAAAGCATGAAAAAAGTCAGAAAAAGGCTTATAAAAAAAAATGAGGAAGAGAAAAGCTGAGAGCTGATATCAAATTGGATCTCCACATCGCCTTAGTTGTCCACCCTGCTTCCCTCTCTTGGGCCCCTAGTAGGCCTTCTTTTGGTTATATATTTTGGTACTTGGAAATTTAATCATTTAACCAGCTTTATTAAACAACAGGTAGATAATATAGCAGCAAATCCTATTCAGGTATATTATCATAGGCTAGTTATGGAAGATGCTTTGATGATGGCCAAGCTCACCACACACATCTCCCAGCCCAGGCAAAGACAATTTTGTCCTTCAGTCAAATGAAGGCCAACATTCTTTTCTGCCTACTGTCCTGATGCCTTTGAAAAAAATCAAGATCGTCACCCCTGGGTGCTGAGCTGGACAGTCAGTGACGGGTAAGAGAGTGATATATTCACGAATAAAGGGCCAAAGACAGGAGGGCTGCCATTAGCTGCTGCCTTATCCCATGACGGACCCTGGCCACAAGATTCTCTTGGCCATGTGACAAATATCACTCCAACCTAAGATAGACGCAGTTCCCAAGGGGCTCATTCCAGGACAGCATGGCCATTTGGTCACTTTTCATTTGACTATAAGGAAGGGGGAGATGTTGGGAGCTATGCCCTTGAAGCCCTCCATTGTTGATGTTATTATGGTGAGAATTAAGTATGACTGGGTTCATGGAAAATCCTCAGACAGCTGCAGAAGACTAATACAAATCTGGTGGTCAGGATGAATGATATGATAAAGCTAAAACCAACATCCTGTTGACTAATAGATATGACAAACATGACCTTTCTGACAACCTGTCAACATCAGCCTATTCCCGACCACCCACGAATACTTTGTCCTTGGCCTACTTAAATGTTTCTTACTTCCCCCCTCCTCTGTTACCATGTTATGGTATAAATTCAGCCTTTGGGAAAAATAAAATTGTTGCCTTGACCAGACTCTTGTCTTGGCATCCTTCTTCGTGTCTCTTGTCCCCATTCTCTTCCAGGTACCCTGGACATTCGCTTACAACAAGTGTGATAGATGATAAAGTAGGAAATAGGCTTGACTTGACTGCACAGAATAGTACTTCCTGAACATTATTCCAATAGTATTGAAAAGAAAAACAAAAATTCATAAATCATACCTCCTGAAATGTAAAAGATGACAGAAATCAAAAAACATCATTTGAATGCCTCCATTGTGGGTAAAATCTTTCTCGTTCCTTATAAAAAAATCAGTTCATTTACAATATAAACACAAGTAAAACATTATCTATTAAGCTTCACCCCAACTAAATACCATTATAAAATATGAAAATTAGACTGCTTTCTATCAAAACGGAAATGTAAATGTGGTTATCCCAAAGCTACAAATAACGTAAACTAAATGAGTAACTTGCCTGTAAAATATTCTGGTGCAGTAGTGGAACAAGTTCTGTGGAAAGAATTCTGTTTCTTGATTATATTTAAGACCCACTCTATGTAATCGACCCATTACCTGAAACTGCTAAAGCAGGCAAAATCCTAGGAGTAGATATGTTTTTTGTTCAAGAGGAAAACTCAGTACTCTTATCCTACTAATATACCATATCAATTAAGTGACTGCTATATGTATAGATTTGCGTTTCAATCAGCCCTCATTAAAAAAGCATCACCTTCTTGTAGACTATGCAAACTAACACAGAGACCACACACTGGAAAGTTTACAGAGAAAGTGGGAACCCAATTTTAAATGGGATGAGTTCTTTTAGGCTCTCCCTAAAGGATCCATTATCTCTATATTAAAGGAAACACAGAGATTCTAAAAGATAGAGGTGATAGATTAAGGAAACAATGCCTTCTAGACATAATTCCATACAAAAATAAAACATGTTTTGAACAAGGTCCCCAGGAAAAAAGAGAAGAAAATTAATATAGAATCTGTGATAGAATCTATGAAGTACTATTAAGAAGCCAATAGGATTCAAATAATGAATTACTCCCTAGATGATGGTAGATGTCACCACATTCACTTGAGTGCATTCAGAGGACCTGAGATAGTGCCACCTAACGATGGCACCTATGCACAAACCTGTGTTTCCCTTTAGTATTTTGGTATTTTATTTTAGTAGTTTCTGCAGTGAAATGAATATAAACATCCTCCACTTCAGGAGACAGATGTGCTGTGTGTCTTCCATGGATATTAGATACATGTACTCTATTCTCACTCTAAAGTCAAGTCTAAAACAGAAGCATGTTCTGTGCACTCACTGAGTTTTGGTGAACAGTATTTCTAAGTGTGAGGAGAACAAATACTTCTTATGCATTTAGTGGAGAGTACAATTCAGGGGACTTGAACCCTGATCAAGGAGAATCCATGTCCCTGTGTGACTGCATTATCCTGAAAATTACCCATTTTCTTCCTTTTCTTTTTTGCATTTAGGCAGATAGCAGGTCAATAGCATGACGATAGTTATGTGCATATCCAATGTAATCCTCAATGAAATTCAAATTCTATCAGAGATAAGTGATATCAGACATTAGACAATAATTGGAGAAATGACATTTTATGGAGTCCGGTCTTCACATGCTGTAAAATTGTACAGGAAAGCCAGCAGAGCATTGTGAGAAAAACATTCCAGGAGAACAATGGACTCAGATGAGAAACAATGTAGCTACCTGTCCAGGGTTTCACCAGAAGTCAATGTGTTGCATTGTTGAGATGGTAGCCCTGTTTCCCTTTGCACAAAAGCAGATGCCACTTAGACCCATGTCACTGTTTTCTCAGGACTTTGCTCTTCCCTTAGTAAAGTTGTCAGTGTCCTCTGATTACACTAAGTCAACCTTATCAATCAGGCCACTGTTCAGGATTTATTTTCATCTCACAGCTACTGCCCAGTCCACTCCTTTGTAGCTTCCCATCACACATGTGCCTTCTTGCCTATAGCTGTTTGTATGTAGTGCTTCCAGGATTCTGATTTGTGCTGTCTTCACTGTTCCCCTCCAACATAGAGCCGATAATCTGACCAAACACTGACCTCTAACTCCCTCCTTCAGTTAAATGGGTTCTCGATATATAACACATGCACTCAATATGTGAAGGAGTGTACATTGCCTGTCCCTCTGATTTGTGAGGGTATATCATAAAGTTGCTAAATAGTGCACCTTGGTGTCAAGGACTGTATTGCTTGTCCTAGTGACTTAGCATATAAACTTTTAACTAAACTGCTTGCCTATTAAGTGTAAGATTTTCCCATTAAAATGTTTGGAGTAAAAGTCCTGAATGTTTAAACTTTTTATTGCATCAGTAGCTTTTTAAGTGTATTTTCAAGTGAAATCAATCTTTAATTCCTCTCTTAAATTCTACTCATATTACCAAGTCTTGTGTAATTAGTTGGCAAAGAGAAAAGACAGTTGAATGTTGTCTTCTCTGAATTTTCTTTTTTTCTTTTCTTTTTTTCTGTAAATCTCTTATGCTGCTCTGTCCACAAATGTTCATTAACTGGGGTTTTAAGATCCACTCCAAAAACCTGATAGAACAATGATGACCCATTCTTGTGTAGGGCATTTTTCAGGAGAATACCCTGTATTGGATTCATGACTGTCACCGCTTTGTCACATCCAGAAGTCCTAGTTTCACAGCACTGCTACCCAAACTTTTGCTTTTATGTCCTTTCTGACTCCTCCTCAACAACAGTACCTGAGCCTTGGAGGATGTTGTGCTGGTATATTTTAATGAACTTTCCAAAAATATAGATATAATCTGGGAAGACTGGATCACAGTAGAGGTATTTTCTACATCACATTGTCTTGAAGGCAAGTCTGTGAGTCATTTACTTGAGATTGATGTAGAATGTCCCCTGTAATTGTAGGTGGTGGTACTACTGGGTGGATTGTCCTCAGTTGTATAAGAAATCAGGCTGAGAAAACCATTGGGAGCAAGGTAATAAGCAACACCTCTCTCTCTCTCTCTCTCTCTCTCTCTCTCTCTCTCTCTCTCTCTCTCTCTCTCTCTCCCTCTCCTCTTCTCTCCCTCCCCTTTCTCCCTCCTTCCCTCCCTCCCCTTCCTCCCTCTTTCTCTCTCTGTCTCTTTCTGTCTGTCTGTCTGTCTGTCTGTCTCTCTCTCTCTCTCTCTCTCTCTGTGTGTGTGTGTGTGTGTGTGTGTGTGTGTGTGTGTGTGTGTGTGTGTAAGTGACAAGGCACATATGTAGAGGTGAAACTGCAACATCTTAGAGTTGGTTTGATCCTCCTACCAAGATTACAGGTCATCAGGCTAGGATGGAAAATGATCTTATGTGTTGCGTCATCTAAATGGCAACTCTTCTACGTATTTCTTCCCACTAACATTCCTTTCATTTAAAAAAATAGAATTTTTCTAATATTGCTGTCCCTCTCTAAATACATCAAAACTTGAAAAAGATTAAGGAACACATAAGGGTGTGCATGTACTTTAGGGGTAGTGTGAGTTTGATTCACACAGGTAAGGCAGCTCTCTAACAGTGAAGATATGCATGACATTTTAAGGTAACTAAATATCTTTTAGTACAATCGATAATTCTATAAGGCACTAGGGCATGATGCTCAAGTTCTTGATTTTTTATTCATTTGTGTCCAGAAGATGCTAGTGTGTTTTTCCTGTTGTTTGAAATATTTCCAAATGTAAATGTATAGACTTATAGCATTCCTTATAACTCAACACTAAAAGGACAAATTGGGCAATGCATTTCAAGATATTTCTTCAGAGACTTTCAAAAATTTCACTCATGTATCTGAAGATGCCCAGCTCAAAGAACATAGCAACCAGAAAATTAGCAGCTTTTGGGACAGCCCCTGCTCCAGTTGCTCAGGCCACACATAAGATCAAGTTGCACATCTGCTACACATGTACTGGGAGGCCTAATTCCAGCCCCTGTATGTCCTTTAGTTGGTGGTTCAGACTGTGAGCCCAAAGTGTCCAAGTTAGCTAACTCTGCTGGACTTCCTATGGAGTTTCATTCACCTTAAAGGCTGTGATTATTCTTCTGATTCTTCTACATGAGTCCTCAAGCTCTATGCACTGTTTAGCTGAGGATGTCTGCATCTGCCTGATTAAGCTGGTGGGTAGAACCTCTAAGAGAAGAACCATGCTAAACACCTGTCTATAAGTATAACAGAGTATCATGAAGTGTCATAGATTGGTGCTTTACCATGGGATGGGTCTCAAGTTTGGCTAGTAATTAGTTGTGAAAGACCCCCGGAGAGGACCTTTCCCTCAGGAGGAGTCCCAAGCGCCCAATGACCGAGCCGAGTCCACTCGGATGCAATCAGCAAGAGGGTTTATTGGAAAACACAGGTACCTGCGGGCACACAGTCTCTTCGGAGGACTTGTGTGCCCAGCAGCTCCAGCATGGGGCTTTTATAGGGATTAGGGAAGCAGAAGGGTGTACAAAAGCAGATGCATAGTTATGGGGATTGGTGGATTCAAACGAGGCACATAGACATGTTCACATATGATTGGCTATTTCACATGATGAGGTAATAAGGTATAGCTACACACATTGGCAGGTTTGGGGCGTCCTGGATGTCGGGGGCTGGGGGCTTATCTCTTCCTGCCAGGTGGCCTGTGAGTCAGATCCGGTACTCCTGGTCTGTTCTGCATTCCTTTCCTTTTATGGTCTGTTAGTTCTAGCGGCAGGGCGGGGCTGCCTGGGCTTGCTTTTCAAAGTGTTTAGTTCTGAGGTTGTGAATTTTGAAACATACTCTTTTAACTTCATATTTTTAAACCTTAAATCTGTATAATTTTCCTTTCAGTTGTCCATTCCCTCAGTCTCTACTCTGTCATCAATTCCTGATTTTTTTCTTTCAGTTTGTTTATATGGCAGATGACTTTGTTGAGTGTTTGCAATTGAACCATTCCTGCTTTCCTGGTATAAAGCCTACTTTGCAAGTATTTCACATAGTTCTTTTGCAGAGACTTTGATAGCTCAGCTCATAGAGGAGTGGAGAGTAGTTGACAATACATTTTATAAATATTTTTATAAGTTTATCATTTATATATAACATACAGTATAATAAAATGATATATATCTTTACTAAAGTTATCAACAGTCCATAAAGAGAGAGATACTTGAGAAAAAAAATCTAAATGTAAAATTGATCGCAAGTCCTGGGTCTGGGTAAAGGAAAATTCTTCATTTGCCATCTATGCTCTGTCAGCAGAAAAGTCTCAAACTATTCTGTAATTTAAAATTATCTTAAATTTAATAATGCAACCTCTCCAAAATGACTCTGTTAAAACCTGCACCTCGGGCAGAAGGAGAGTAGTGAGAAAAGTCCTCTGGCTGTAGGTCACAGAGTCTGTACAATGCAGAAATGGCAAGACTCTTCATGACTGAAGCATGGCTTACAAGAGGTGGAGGGTATAGACTACAGACCTGCACTTCCATCAGATGGCCAAGGTGAGTTGAGGCAGGCAGCATCTATATGCTAGCCCTTGAGAATGGGCCTCCATGATACAGAATTCTGCTAAATCGTTCCTTTCTGGTCTACTGGGTAGATAAATCATTTCCCCAGGGGAGGGAGTGTCCCAGTTCTGAGCATCTTTCCAAAGTGATTGAAAACGTGCTTGAAATCATGCTTCTGAATCAACCAGTCAAGTGTATCTGGTCACAGGAATCAGAGCAGGAACTGAATGACTGCAGCCTACCCCAGACTTAATGCTAAAGAACATGAAAGACAACCTTTAAAATTAAGCTTCTATTCTAATGTTTCTGCTTATAGTATAACTATCACATCAGAGACTTGCTAATCTGGGAAGATTACAGAGCCATTGAACCCATGACTATCTGCAGACCATCTTAAGTACTTGAGAGAGATTCCTTATCTATAACTATTTACTCTGAAAATGCAGGATTTCCATAGCCAAGAACACACGTCTTGTCTTGTCTTCTGGAAGAACTTTGTAGTAAGTGTAAGCATACGGCGGCTGGCACAGCTCAGAGTATCAGTAAGACAGTTCTGAACTGGTGCTTAGGCCCTGGTGGATAGCACCTCTTAGGAATCCCACTTCACTCATCGTGACCCTCAGGGGGCTCCTTAGAGGTACTCTCCACAGTTGTCTGTGGCTCTGGGCTCTCTGCTTAGTGTATCCCAATGCCACAGAACACCCCTGATAGATGTCCTTATGAAGGAGCAGAGGATAGAACCACAGCCATATTAGGGAGGCTGCTGTGGATGAATTTCTCCCCATTGATTCCCTCAGATAGAAGCACTTTGAAGCCACTGTGAAGTATGAGGTTTGCTTTGATCATCGTTCATTTCAGAGGATGCTGCCACCATGGCCCGTGACTATCCAGGCTGGTCTGTCCAAGAAGGCACATTTAATGGGCTGTGTTCCTCTTCTGACTTTTTCTTAAGGCCACATGCTAGTTTGTCCAGGTCACCTCCTTGTGACTGTTTCATACTGGCCATGTGAACACCCAGAGTCCCTCTCCCAGCCCTCATGTTTGTGCCTTCAGATGAAAAGAGTTAGTGATGCCTATCAATCAGAGATGGCTTTCATTGTATCTCAATATGAACCTGAAGGTGGAGTAGGTTGAGCATCACGGTAGCAGTGATGTAGAGGTAGGGAAAGTTGATGTGAAGACACCAAACCAAGTCAAAGAGGATGAGCAGCATGTGTATCAAGACCTTGCAGAAGACCCCCATAGAAGCGGGCGGTGGCCTAGCATGACAGTTGGACAGCCAGACCCAACAGAGCCATAGTCATATGGAGATCCAAGGTCCATTGCCCTCCAGCCCCCTCTCTCCACACTCATCACCCAGGGTCTCCTGCCCCGGGGCACTTCTCATCACTCATCAAGGTCAGGGAGTGAGGTAGCCTCCTGCAAGGCAGGCAGGAGGCCATGAGGCATGAGGTGTGTGTGGGTGGTGGTGGTGCTGGCTGAATCTGTGCTTCACTCTCCTGAGCCACCTCTGTGAGTTACCCCACAAGGCAGGACTGAAGCTGCATAAACAAGACAGACACTTTCACCTTTAAAATTGTCAATGTCCTCTAAAAACATATATGATCTCTGACAAAGATCACCCCAAGAAGCGATAAAAGCATAAACTGATAGAGAATCCACACATGTGGTGCATCATGGGTGGACCGTGGAAGATCAGGTAGTCATGGTGCATGGTTTGGGCAATCCTTCCTCCTGCTACAGGGATATAGTGAGAAACACTGAATAGCCTCTTAGTCTACCCACACACTTTATTATACAGAACAATAAAATGTATTGCCTTCAAGTTAAATTATACTTGTTCTCTTTATGTATGAAATGCTTGATGTCCTGTGCTGAAGGATCCATGTATAAAAGAACAAAATTCTCATATAAATCTTCAGTGGTTGCAAGTGAGGCAATAGTAATTTATTACAATTCTATCTGTTCCTTCTATCTATTATGATTTTTTAAATTTATTTAATTCATCAAAATGGCATTATGGTATACCAATTTGGAAACTAAAAAATATATGGCTGTCTTACACTTTAAATGACCAGGTAATAGAAAAACTAGGTAAATTTTTTGATGTGATTTTAAAATAGAAAACTTACACCTACAGATGTAAGGATATCATTAAATCTCCACCATGATATGAAGAGCAGCACAGAACCTTTAGAACCGTCAGACAGTCTGAATAAGTACTGTAGGTATTTTAGAGGAGAATTTTGCTATGCCATTTATCCAACAAGGAAGGAAGGAAATGAAGGAAGGAAGAAAGGATAAAGGAGAAAAAGATAGCAGAAAGTGAATAGGTACAAGTGAGAAATTATTACACATGGCTTCTTTACTGAATAGATGTTTTAGTATCATTAAGAATCCCTTAATTTTAAGGATATAATAAAGAGCTCTTTTATTTATTCAAGCTGTAATTATACAAAGTAGCATGTATTTAGCACAAGACAATTAGCACATTTTTGACTCCAGGAATAATGGCTGCCTACACCTTTATATTTTATAGGAATCAGATGCCAATCCTGGGGTTGTACTGAGTCCAAGATCCTGGTTCCAATTGCTAGTACCACCAGGGTGAATCATTGAAGACATTATTTAAGTAAGTATTTCCATGTATAGTTTATATTGAAATGTATAGTTTTTAATATTCTATATACTTTTCAAAATGGATCACCAAAATATGCAAAATTGGGATATAGTTGGGGTAGAAAGGTGAGTTACTAGAGAAACCCAAAGAACCATTGGTGCTTGAACACTGATTCCTTGAGGACAAACAGTTAACTCGCTGGCATCCTGGTATCCCATACCCACCTTCATGATGGCACTGCTCAAAATGCTGCACTAATTGGAAGCCCTGTCGTTGAGGATCTTACCCAGCATCGAATCGCTTATCTTTCTCGCTGAGGGATTCTCAATAAATCCACCTAATAGTCTGGATCTCAGTGTGAGTTGCAATTTGAAGGAATTACATTATTATATATGGTCAGCTTTACTTTTGAACATGCACTACTAAGATTTAAAAAAATGTATAAAAGAACATACAACCAAGGAAATCACTTCACTTAAGGACATGTTAAGACTTTCCTAGACCATCCACCTGGTACTAAGATTAATATCAAATCTTTGTAAATTAGCACTGGGTACAATATCTGGGACACAATATTGCTTAATGAAAAGTTTTTTAATTTAGAGATTAAAAAATAAGCTAAATTATTTTCTAAATCTTTTCAGGATGTATAGGTTCTAGAAAAATCAATGTATTTAACAATTGTCTCTTTATAAAGAGTAGTTGTAAAATATTACAACCTAAAAATAAAAATAGATTCAATTACACACCAGGAAAATTTAGAGCTTTAATACTAACTAAAAACCTGAGACCCTATTCCTTCAAATCTAGTATGGTCAGAGGTAGTTCCCATGCCAAGGTTACCATGGCTCTAAGCTGCAGCTGTGGCAAGTGGAAGTAAATTTCCTGCTTTCATGTAACTCACACATTGCAAAGACAGATAAATAGGAAGTTCTACAGGGGGAGAAACTGTTACAGCATGCCTGAAAACTGCATCATGTGTTTCTCAGCATGTATTTCATGTCTTCCTGCAAAACATGCAAACACATTTAAAGAATGTGTTCTATCCAATGAGAAATTTTAGTGGGCAACATCTGAACAAATATGGAATAATGGAAATAAGAGAGAAGTAAAATGCATTCACATATTTCTCTGTAGACAGCACAGGCAATGATGTAATCCTACATTTTGAGTCCATATGAGCTTGGCTACTTATACCCCCTTGCTGTGCATGGTAAATCAATAAGCAGCATCCCTTTTCCTACTCAAGAGCTCTACTGTGTAGTACAGTCAGTTTTTAGATCAAAGTCCTAGCAGATGTAGTTAGTTCTGTTATTAGGGTGACACATAGATCTGCTGCAGAAGCTTTCTTCGGTTCCTTCTTAACTTTGGTGTCTACTTCATGTCCCTTCAACTTTAGACTTTTCAGGAGAGTCTGTCTGGCTGGACACATTAAATACTCTAAAAATTCTGAGTCTCTACACCTTTCCTTTCCAAACTTCTTCTTTTCCTTATCACACTCTTTAAAAGAGTCTCTAGGTTTTGATAAGATCTTGGCCCCCATTGAGAATATTCTCTCATTCTTCCCCCTCTGTGTTGCCTGCATATGGGGAACTAATTCAAATATGCAGACATCATCCTTCTGTAACTGTTTGTCTCAGGAAAAGCTGATGGAGTGATGAGAGCCTTGAGGTGAGAAAAGTTGTTTAAATGTGGCCTTTGTCATATGTAAAAATAATCAGGAACTATCAAAGTTAATGAAACTCATTCTACTTCCCAGGATTATGAAAATTCATACCTTTAATGGAAAAACTAAGAAAGTTTTGCGGTACATAAGAGCTCAAGCAGCCATAGATGTGGTTAGCTTTATGCTTCCCCCTAATTTTCTCCCTTCACAACTTATGTGTTTTAGATAAGATTGTTAAAAGTTTTTATTACTGTGTACTAACAGAAAACTCCCTGCCCATTTAACTTCTTTGTAGATGTATTTTCCAACCTCCAAATACACATTTCACTATAAACTATTGTCCTCTGAGTATAAAATATTCCGAGAAAGCTGTATTTCTTTCCTGTTTTTTCTAGCAGACCATGTATTCATCATGTAATCACACAAATGTGTCATTAGGCTCTGGAAACCTCACAGAGTCATACTGATCAGATTTGATAGAGGTAGACCGCGTGAAAAAATTAATGCAGGAGTATCAAAAAAATTTTGATTCTAAACTTTTGTCTTGAGAGTTGTATTTTACAGAATGTGCCTACTTGGATTCCTGGTCTCAAAGACTTTCAGCTGGGTTCATTCAGGACACATTGGCTACAGCTTTTGCTTCATTCTTCCTACCTGCTACCCCCAAGGGTATCTCAACGCCCATGTACTGAAAGAAAAATTATACAGATTTAAGGTTTAAAAATATAAAATTAAAAAAATAAGTTTCAAAATTCACAGACTCAGGGCTAAACACTGTGAAAAACAAGCCCAAGCTATCAGGACTGACTCATAAACCATTTGACAGGAGGCCACCTCCCCCAGCTTACTCAGAGTCACACTTTAACCAGATGTCCTTCAAACCCTGATAAGCCCCTGGCTTCTAAAATCCTATACGCTCCAGTCAGCACGTACTCTTCTGCTGTGTGGTAATCTCACTGCTACGTTTGAATGAGCCAATCACTTATAGCTGCACCAGAAATTAGCCGCCACTGTTTGAAACAGCCAATTGTGTGTAACCATGCCAAACCTCCTAGCTTTCCTTATATAAACCCCTGACTTTTGAGTTTCGGGGTCGACACCTCTGTCTCCTGCGCGGGATACGTGTCAGCCCGGAGATCTCCATAATAGATCTCCGTAATAAACCTCGCCTTTGCTTATTACATCCAAAATGGTCTCTCTCCCAAGACTTGAGTAAGGGTCTCTCTTCGGGGATCTTTCATTTGGGGGCTCGTCCGGGAGCTTTGCGACCACTCCAGACTCCGAAGACCCATTGGAGGTGAGTTAGATGTTTGTGTGAGTGTTTCTGTGTGAGTGGCGCCGCACTTGTCAGTCTGTGTCTGTCTCTGTTTTGGTTCCGCCGTGTGTATGTGTGCATATGTGTGTGTTGGTACCAGTCTGAAATAGGAGAGGAGAGTGGACGTGGAATCCCACTCTGTGTCAGTGTTAAGAGAGTGGATGTGGAATCCCACTCTGTGCAGCTGCCTTTGCGGTCCATGAGGATCCTCTGGCCGAGGAAGTGGGGACGCCCTGATCCCGAAGGCTGCAGCCCTGGAAGACATTCCACGGGTGGAGAGTAGTCAGGAGAGCCGGGCTGTGGGCAGTCAGGAGGACCTGACTGTGGTTTTCTGGAACAAAGGAGACGGAGTGCTCCTTTTACCTAGGCAGGAGTGGACGAGGAATCCCACTCCGTCAGAGGTCGCGTTTGGCTGCCTATTTAAGTATAGGTGCGGACAAGTGTGCTTGGACACGTTAGTGTCTGTTGTCTGTATTCTGTTTCTGTGTTTGGTGTTCTTTTTCTTTGCCATGGGGCAGACTATGACAACCCCTTTGTCTTTGATGGACCATCGGATGGACGTTAGGGCAAGAGGACACTCTGGAATCCTGTTGGGAGGTGGAATCAGATGGTCTCTCTCATCCCAGAAGCAGCTAAAGTTAAGCTGCAGTTTGGGCCAGGTACTGAAGGTACCAGGCATCTGTGGAAATTGGTTATAGGATACTTTGTCTTGGTCTTGTTTATCTGGTTTGTTTTCTGTGGTATTGTCGAGTGTCTTTTCGGTTTTTGTTTCGTTTTTGAATTTGGACTGACGACTGTGTTTGAAATCATGAAACTGTTTGCTTTGTTTGTCAAAGAGTTTTACTTGGTCCTCTTGGTGCTTATGTTAAAAGTTAAAAAATAATTCCAGTTGCTGTCTTTAGTGGACAGACCTTCAACACTTGCTCACAAAAGGAGTGTTCATTAAGAGAAGTTCTTTAAGGGAGCCTGCCTTATCTGCTGGCCTTATTCCAAGAGAGGAGTCAGTTTCCAGCATTAAATAACCTTCCCCGTTAGTCAACATTGACATGGAGAATGCCTTTGATCCTATCCCCACAGCAGCCAGTTCCTGCCCCTGTGGTCGAAATGCCCCAGGTTGGGGGGCAGAGAAGCCCCTAAAATAGTTTCAAAAAGAATCTACAACAAACTGTGAAGAACTTTGTTTTGCCAGTCAAAATTTAGAATTCAGACTTTGGCTGTGGCCAAGGTCAGGATTAATGTCTTCTTTTCCATGGACCTTTAACCCAGTGAAACAGTTTGGTAAAGGGCTGCTACTGAGGTCCTGAAAGTCCCAGGTGAACCAGTTACAATTCTTTTGTCAGCCACTTGGCATCTAGCACCCAGGTCCTAACCATCTCTACTAAGTGCTATTTGTCCTCTTCAGTGGACCTCTATTCTCTAGATTCTCTTCTTGTTTTCTCACCATCCCACTTGAGAACTGTTACAGGTCCAGACACGGATGGAAGACCCTCACTCCTGACTGTTGACTTGAATACCCCTGAAGGTAGGGAGTGCTCCGGTTCTGCTGCCAGGCTCCAAGGGTGGGTCTCTGAGGGGCTAGAAAATGCCCCCACCAATCTGGCTAAGGTAAGAAAAAGATATAAAGAGAAAGTTACAGAAATTTAAAGGGTTAAGCTAAGTTGCTGAGAGTTAGTATAAGTTACAGAGAAAGAAAGGTTAAACAGAGAGACTAAAAAAAAAAGAGAGAGAGGGCTGGAGAGATGGCTCAGTGGTTAAGAGCACCGACTGCTCTTCCAGAGGTCCTGAGTTCAAATCCCAGCAACCACATGGTGGCTCACAACCATCTGTAATGGGATCCGATGTCCTATTCTGGTGTGTCTGAAGACAGCTACAGTGTACTCATATACAAAATAAATAAATAAATCTTCAGAAAAAGAGAATCTTTAAAAAAAAAGAGAAAAAAGATAAAAAGAACAAAAAGCTAGGGAAAAAAGAGACAAAAAGAAGAGGAAGTTAGAGAGCTAAAGAGAGATAAGAGACAAGAGAGGAACATATACTGGCCACAGTAGTTAGAAAATGTAGGAAGACAGTACCTGGCAACAGAAGAGAATTCCTGGCTAAAGATCAGTGTGCCTAATGCAAAGGAAAAGGACATTGGGTCAGGGACTGCCCCAGAAAGGACAAGAGGGGCCTCTCTAGTGGCTCCGAAGGCAAGCCTCTTGGTCCTAGAGTGCTGGCTATACACAAAGATAGAAGGGAAGCCTGCCCAGTTGTTTTGTGAATATGGGGGGCCTAACACTCTGTGCTCCTATGCCCAAATGGACTAGTGTCCAACAAAAGACCTTGAGTACAAGGGCCTACTGACAACAAACAATACTTATGGCCTACCCGAAGAACAGTGGACCTTGGCGTGGGCTGGGTAACCCACTAGTTCATGATCATCCCTGACTGCTCCTATCCCTTGCTCATGAGAAATTTGCTCTCCAAAATGGCTTGTGTGGGCTAAAATGGCTGGGTGAGGCCATGTATATACATATCTACAGACTGTGTATGTGGAGCTTAAGACCTGTCTCAGTACACCAGTACCTGATGCTGAAAGATGTGTGGCTTTGTGCCGTTCTGCCTGGAACACACCGTTCCTGCCAGCCAGGCACTAACAATTATCACCCAATCCAGGACTTAAACTGTGGTAGAGTGGCTGATGTTTTGCTTTTGAGTAAAACGTCCCAGAGGATGGGATCACTGGTCAGCTGTCATAGACTAGATTCTCCACCGGTTGGGGGCAATCTGGTCACCTGGAGCCACCACAGCACGAGTGTCAAGCACTGGCAGAAGCCAATGGGTGGAGGAAAGACCTCTGGCGACTGGCTGATTGATTCCGCAAGAAAGCCTAGCTCACCTTGTCTACAGACGGAACAAATTCTTCATGAAGGTGAGATAAGTGGGTGGCTGCTGGTGGACAACACAATGTCATCTGAATGGTTGAACCTCAACCCCAACACATCAGTGGCAAGAGATGCTTGCCATCTCTTGGATGCCCCAGAAGCAATAACTGTGAGTACTATTACATTGCTCAGGATATCAGGAGGGAAGAGATTCAGGACATGAGACAACAACAAAAGTAGATCAAGTGGTTTGTAAAATGGCCATAGGAGCCTATTTGGTTAGCAGGCCCACAAGAGACAGCCACGGGAACTGGGATCAGACTAAATGGGGATGGCCCCACTTAGAATATACAACAGAAGAAAAGGCCCAAATTGCTTTAAAAGATAAAAGGACAACGATTAACACTGAGGGAAACCCAGAAAATATGGTCACAAGTATCTCCTAGTGCTTGTAGATACCTTTC
>NC_046162.1:18073183-18084000 GCF_011064425.1 Rattus rattus
AGCATCTTCTGGACACAAATGAATAAAAAAATCAAAAGAACTTGAGCATCATGCCCTAGTGCCTTATAGAATTATCGGGATTGTACTAAAAGATATTTAGTTTTACCTTTAAATGTCATGCATATCTTCACTGTTAGAGAGCTGCCTTACCTGTGTAATCAAACTCACACTACCCTAAAAGCACATGCACACCCTTATGTGTTCCTTAATCTTTTTCAAGTTTGATGTATTTAGAGAGGACAGCAATATTAGAAAAATTCTATTTTTTAAATGAAAGGAATGTTAGTGGAAGAAATACGTAGAAGAGTTGCTATTTAGATGACGCCTTTAACACATAAGATCATTTTCCATCCTAGCCTGATGACCTGTAATCTTGGTAGGAGGATCAAACCAACTCTAAGATGTTGCAGTTTCACCTCTACATATGTGCCTTGTCACTTACACACACACACAGAGAGAGAGAGAGAGAGAGAGACAGAGAGAGAGAGAGAGAGAGAGAGAGAGAGAGAGAGAGAGACAGACAGACAGACAGACAGAGAAAGAGACAGAGAGAGAAAAAGAGGGAGGAAGGGAGGGAGGGAAGAAGAGGGAGAAAGGGAGAGGGAGAGGAAGAGGGAGAGGGAGAGAGAGAGAGAGAGAGAGAGAGAGAGAGAGAGAGAGAGAGAGAGAGAGAGAGAGAGAGGTGTTGCTTATTACCTTGCTCCCAATGGTTTTCTCAGCCTGATTTCTTATACAACTGAGGACAATCCACCCAGTAGTACCACCACCTACAATTACAGGGGACATTCTACATCAATCTCAAGTAAATGACTCACAGACTTGCCTTCAAGACAATGTGATGTAGAAAATACCTCTACTGTGATCCAGTCTTCCCAGATTATATCTATATTTGTGGAAAGTTCATTAAAATATACCAGCACAACATCCTCCAAGGCTCAGGTACTGTTGTTGAGGAGGGAGTCAGAAAGGACATAAAAGCAAAGTTTGGGTAGCAGTGCTGTGAAACTAGGACTTCTGGATGTGACAAAGCGGTGACAGTCATGAATCCAATACAGGGTATTCTCCTGAAAAATGCCCTACACAAGAATGGGTCATCATTGTTCTATCAGGTTTTTGGAGTGGATCTTAAAACCCCAGTTAATGAACATTTGTGGACAGAGCAGCATAAGAGATTTACAGAAAAAAAGAAAAGAAAAAGAGAAAATTCAGAGAAGTCACCATTCAACTGTCTTTTCTCTTTGCCAACTAATTACACAAGACTTGGTAATATGAGTAGAATTTAAGAGAGGAATTAAAGATTGATTTCACTTGAAAATACACTTAAAAAGCTACTGATGCAATAAAAAGTTTAAACATTCAGGACTTTTACTCCAAACATTTTAATGGGAAAATCTTACACTTAATAGGCAAGCAGTTTAGTTAAAAGTTTATATGCTAAGTCACTAGGACAAGCAATACAGTCCTTGACACCAAGGTGCACTATTTAGCAACTTTATGATATACCCTCACAAATCAGAGGGACAGGCAATGTACACTCCCTTCACATATTGAGTGCATGTGTTATATATCGAGAACCGATTTAACTGAAGGAGGGAGTTAGAGGTCAGTGTTTGGTCAGATTATCGGCTCTATGTTGGAGGGGAACAGTGAAGACAGCACAAATCAGAATCCTGGAAGCACTACATACAAACAGCTATAGGCAAGAAGGCACATGTGTGATGGGAAGCTACAAAGGAGTGGACTGGGCAGTAGCTGTGAGATGAAAATAAATCCTGAACAGTGGCCTGATTGATAAGGTTGACTTAGTGTAATCAGAGGACACTGACAACTTTACTAAGGGAAGAGCAAAGTCCTGAGAAAAACAGTGACATGGGTCTAAGTGGCATCTGCTTTGTGCAAAGGAAACAGGGCTACCATCTCAACAATGCAACACATTGACTTCTGGGTGAAACCCTGGACAGGTAGCTACATTGTTTCTCATCTGAGTCCATTGTTCTCCTGGAATGTTTTTCTCCACAATGCTCTGCTGGCTTTCCTGTACAATTTTACAGCATGTGAAGACCGGACTCCATAAAATGTCATTTCTCCAATTATTGTCTAATGTCTGATATCACTTATCTCTGATAGAATTTGAATTTCATTGAGGATTACATTGGATATGCACATAACTATCGTCATGCTATTGACCTGCTATCTGCCTAAATGCAAAAAAGAAAAGGAAGAAAATGGGTAATTTTCAGGATAATGCAGTCACACAGGGACATGGATTCTCCTTGATCAGGGTTCAAGTCCCCTGAATTGTACTATCCACTAAATGCATAAGAAGTATTTGTTCTCCTCACACTTAGAAATACTGTTCACCAAAACTCAGTGAGTGCACAGAACATGCTTCTGTTTTAGACTTGACTTTAGAGTGAGAATAGAGTACATGTATCTAATATCCATGGAAGACACACAGCACATCTGTCTCCTGAAGTGGAGGATGTTTATATTCATTTCACTGCAGAAACTACTAAAATAAAATACCAAAATACTAAAGGGAAACACAGGTTTGTGCATAGGTGCCATCGTTAGGTGGCACTATCTCAGGTCCTCTGAATGCACTCAAGTGAATGTGGTGACATCTACCATCATCTAGGGAGTAATTCATTATTTGAATCCTATTGGCTTCTTAATAGTACTTCATAGATTCTATCACAGATTCTATATTAATTTTCTTCTCTTTTTTCCTGGGGACCTTGTTCAAAACATGTTTTATTTTTGTATGGAATTATGTCTAGAAGGCATTGTTTCCTTAATCTATCACCTCTATCTTTTAGAATCTCTGTGTTTCCTTTAATATAGAGATAATGGATCCTTTAGGGAGAGCCTAAAAGAACTCATCCCATTTAAAATTGGGTTCCCACTTTCTCTGTAAACTTTCCAGTGTGTGGTCTCTGTGTTAGTTTGCATAGTCTACAAGAAGGTGATGCTTTTTTAATGAGGGCTGATTGAAACGCAAATCTATACATATAGCAGTCACTTAATTGATATGGTATATTAGTAGGATAAGAGTACTGAGTTTTCCTCTTGGAACAAAACATATCTACTCCTAGGATTTTGCCTGCTTTAGCAGTTTCAGGCATGGGTCGCATTACATAGAGTGGGTCTTAAATATAATCAAGAAACAGAATTCTTTCCACAGAACTTGTTCCACTACTGCACCAGAATATTTTACAGGCAAGTTACTCATTTAGTTTACGTTATTTGTAGCTTTGGGATAACCACATTTACATTTCCGTTTTGATAGCAAGCAGACTAACTTTCATATTTTATAATGGTATTTAGTTGGGGTGAAGCTTAATAGATAATGTTTTACTTGTGTTTATATTGTAAATGAACTGATTTTTTATAAGGAACGAGAAAGATTTTACCCACAATGGAGGCATTCAAATGATGTTTTTTGATTTCTGTCATCTTTTACATTTCAGGAGGTATGATTTATGAATTTTTGTTTTTCTTTTCAATACTATTGGAATAATGTTCAGGAAGTACTATTCTGTGCAGTCAAGTCAAGCCTATTTCCTACTTTATCATCTATCACACTTGTTGTAAGCGACGGGTCCAGGGGTACCTGGAAGAGAATGGGGGACAAGAGACACGAAGAAGGATGCCAAGACAAGAGTCTGGTCAAGGCAACAATTTTATTTTTCCCAAAGGCTGAATTTATACCATAACATGGGTAACAGAGGGAGGGGGGAAGTAAGAAACATTTAAGTAGGCCAAGGACAAAGTATTCGTGTGGTCGGGGAATAGGCTGATGTTGACAGGTTGTCAGAAAGGTCACATGTTTGTCATATCTATTAGTCAACAGGATGTTGGTTTTAGCTTTATCATATCATTCATCCTGACCACCAGATTTGTATTAGTCTTCTGCAGCTGTCTGAGGATTTTCCATGAACCCAGTCATACTTAATTCTCACCATAATAACATCAACAATGGAGGGCTTCAAGGGCATAGCTCCCAACATCTCCCCCTTCCTTATAGTCAAATGAAAAGTGACCAAATGGCCATGCTGTCCTGGAATGAGCCCCTTGGGAACTGCGTCTATCTTAGGTTGGAGTGATATTTGTCACATGGCCAAGAGAATCTTGTGGCCAGGGTCCGTCATGGGATAAGGCAGCAGCTAATGGCAGCCCTCCTATCTTTGGCCCTTTATTCGTGAATATATCACTCTCTTACCCGTCACTGACTGTCCAGCTCAGCACGCAGGGGTGACGATTCGTTGATTTTTCAGCAAAGGCATCAGGACAGTAGGCAGAAAAGAATGTTGGCCTCATTTGACTGAAGGACAAAATTGTCTTTGCCTGGGCTGGGAGATGTGTAGGTGAGCTTGGCCATCATCAAAGCATCTTCCATAACTAGCCTATGATAATATACCTGAATAGGATTTGCTGCTATATTATCTACCTGTTGTTTAATAAAGCTGGTTAAATGATTAAATTTCCAAGTACCAAAATATATAACCAAAAGAAGGCCTACTAGGGGGCCCAAGAGAGAGGGAAGCAGGGTGGACAACGAAGGCGATGTGGAGATCCAATTTTGATATCAGCTCTCAGCTTTTTCTCTTCCTCATTTTCTCTTTTATAAGCCTTTTCTGACTTTTTTTCATGCTTTATTTAACCATATTCTAAGACAAGGAAGTATCCAAGCACTGACTCTCTCTCACAAACCAGAATTCAGTGTGATTGCTCAAAGTTGGGAATTAAAGGTATAAAGCCAAACAGAAATAAGTACACTTGTTAGCCAGACAATTGTTCTTTTTTATTAACCTCTGACCCTTAAAGACAGTGTGAGTCAAAATTAAAATAGTCAGATATAATTAAAGCTCTGCTCCATTTTGGATAGATGTGGAAATTTAAAAATTGAATGAATTTATATGATTGTAAATGTTTACCGTGAAATATCACAGAAGGGATGCAACCAGGCAGGGAAATACAATTTTCACTGATGTTAAACATCTTAAATAATTTGGAGAAACCTCAGCATTGAATTATAACTATCAGAAAAAAATAGACATAAGCAAACCCCAACTCAGAAGAGTACAGTATCAATAACTGAAAGTTAAATACGTTGATACATAGAAGGAAAAGATAGCATGTTGACTGCCATTGTTGACATTCACAAAATAATTCCAATAGACAATTCAATTTGGGTTCCTGCAACAATCATAACTGCATTATCCAAAAGGCCAAACCCTACAAAAGGTATCTCATTGTGGAAGAACACATATCTCAGCTGTCCTGGAGTGGGTGGTAGAGCTTCCAGTCTTCTTGTGCGACAGCAATGGACTCGAAGCGGTGCAGTTCTTTGAGCAAGCAGCTCCTCTCGGTGGAGTGCAGGATGTAGATGAAGCCATGTGTGCTCTGCGCCGTGTTCAGTGCCTCCCTGGGCTCCTTCTTTGGATGAGTGCCCAGAAGCCAGGGAGTAGGAATGTACAGGCTCTTTTAACAATTTTATGGTAAATATAATCCCTGTATCAGCACCTGAGTGTAACATTCTAAGACCCCAAGTAAATCCATGTGTCCAATTCTGGTGTCAACCCACGGAAATAAATGTAATATTTAGGGAATGCACCATCCTTTGTTTGAGAATTGGAACCTTCACAATGGGAATCTGGGACATGTATATTAGCAGGACAGGAAATATTATAAGTCAAAAAAAGGCAGTGTATTAGGTGATAAAATTCTTAAGAACAGAAGAAAGCGGCCAGGCAAGAAAGCTGAAGGGTTGCCCAGTAAGAGCTGGTGGAACAGCCAGATCAGGTGACAAGTAGCATTCAGTCACTCAGCTACATGAGGAAGCTTTCTTGGGACAACAAGGCAATGCAAAAACAAGCACAAACTTTGTGCCTGTAAAACAGAAAGGCGAGCAGAGGGGCAGCAGGAGTCTGTTCCCAGCTGTCTCTCTGAACTTAGATTCTCCCTTAAGGAGTACCTCCCTTCAGTGTCAGCTCGGGGCTCTGCCTCTCAAGAGACCCAGCCTCCAAAGGACACTAGGCTTCCAATAAGAATTAATAACAAAAGGATGGAGAGAGGGTTAGGCCCTGGGTGCTAGATGCCAAGCAGCTGGCAAAAGAATTGTGTGGTTTGTCGGCTTCAGGGGGGAACTTTCCTCCAGGCTGTCATATAGGCCTGGCAACGTTGAGTCAAGAAACCAGGAGTAAATAGCATCTGAATCTCTAGAGTGTTGAAGTTAGGCTTGCCCAGGGGGTTGTGATTCGATTGAAGCCTCGGTATCAGAGAGTAAGCTATAGTTAGAGATAAGTGGCTATAAGGATTCTTTCTGCTGCCATTCCTGAGGCAGGGGTCACAGTTGAGTTGGGCTTCCTGCCTCTTATATCCAATAAAGAGATTGCTAACACTGGAATACTGATCTTTAATAGAAGTATAGCTCTCCCGTGCCTCTGAATGCCAGGACCTCAGTAGCAGTCCTTCACCAACCTGTATCACTGTGTTAGATGGCCATGGAAAAGAAAACATTGATCTTGACCTTGGCCACAGCCTCAAGTTGGAGTAAGGTGAATAGCTGGTGCCAAGACTTTCTCCTCTTATCATCCTAGAGTAAAGCCTGTTCTGATTGGCAAAACAAAGTTCCTCGCAGTCTGCTGCAGGCTCTTTCTGAAACTACTTTAGGGGCTCCCCTGCCCCCCCAACCTGGGTCATTTCGACCACAGGGGCAGGAACTGGCTGCTGTGGGGATAGGATCAGAGGCATTCTCCATGTCAGTGATGACTAACGGGGAAGGTTATTTAATGCTGGAGACTGACTCCTCTCTTGGAATAGGGCCAACAGATAAGGCAAGCTCCCTCAAAGAAAACGATTTCTCTGAACTGTTATCAGCAGCTAGACCGGACAAGGGGCGCAAAGGGAGGGGCATCTCTCCTTGGAGAGGAGGCTCAGGAGAGAAAGACAAAACTCTCTGGCAGCAAACAATTTCTCTCAAGCAAATTATTTCCAAGATAAGCAACAAGAGGACCAAGTAAAATTCCTTGACAAACAAAACAAACAGTTTCATGATTTCAAACACAGTCGTCAGTCCATGATTTCAAACACAGTCGTCAGTCCAAGTCCAAAAACAAAACAAAAGCCAAAAAGACATGACAATACCACAGAAAACAAACTAGACAAACAAGACCAAGACAAAGCCTCCTATAATCGATTTCGACAGATGCCTGATACCTTCAGTACCTGGCCCAAACTGCAGCTTAACCTTAGCTGCTTCCAGGATGAGGCAGACTGCCTGGTCCCACCTCCGAACAGGATTCTAGAGTTTCCTCTAGATTCCTTCCTCCTCCTAGAGCATCCTCTAGGGCCTGTGGCATGTGACAACTAACACATGTGTCTGTCACAGTCATATGCCCCTCACTGGACCTGCAGTGACCACTGAGGGGACTCTAATCCCTCTCCGAGGGGGACTCGAACCTCCCTCTGAAGGAACTCGAACCCTTCAGACAGCAGATACAGACAACACAAGACAACATGAATCAAAGACGAGACAACATGACACAGAGACAGAACAGAAAGTAACACAGAAGACAAAACACAGATTTGCTCGAGCTTACCTTCCATCTCCTCTCCAATTGTAGTCTGGGGGGAGCGCAGTTCCTGGCAGGTGCACCAAAATGTTTCAAGACCCCATAGTGGCCCTACCTCAGGAGCTCCACCCACAGAGCACAGATTGACAAAGTGACCGCTGCAGCAGCATGAGGGTATAAGGTTTTTAATCCACGTACGTGGTGTTGCTCATCCATGCAGGGAGAGTCAACCTTGAACCCAAAAACACACAATTTTTATTCATTACAGAGGGCAGACTTCAGCAACAGGGTTAGTTGGCCCATAAAACAATCACTAACTCTGCCCCATCTTTTGTATCAATTGTTCCCTCCTGGGGGAACTATGGACAAGTATTTCCTACAGAATCTAAGAATTTCTTTAAATCTTTTCCCTTTTCTTTTTCTTTTCTTTTCTTTTCTCTTTTTTTTTCTTTAACCCTATTCTTTATGTCTTGAATGATTCCCTGAGTCCTGGCACAAAAACTTACTGTAGAATGCTTGTCCCATCACTCACCACTGAGATCTGCGTTGTCCTGGGAGAAACACACACCAAGCCTCTGAACCAAGGTCGGGCAGTCCATGGTTGCCAGAAGCAGGGGAGCAAAGGCTCCAAGGGGGGAATAAAAGCTCCAAGGGGGAGCAAAAGCTCTCAGGGGGAGCAAAGGTTCTGACAAACAAGGAAGACAGGCCTGCCTATTCATGGGGGACAACGTTCTCCTCAACATTCTCCACCAGGAGACCTCCAAGCAGCCGCATGCTGGGCACCATTTGTACGAAAAGGGTGTTGGGGGTACCTGGAAGAGAATAGGGGACAAGGGACACGAAGAAGGACGCCAAGACAAAAGTCCAATCAAGGCGACAATTTTATTTTTCCCCAAGGGTGTATTTATACCATACTATGGGTAAGAGAGAGAAGGGAGAAATATGAAACATTTATGCAGGCCAAGGACACAATATTCGGGTGGTCAGGGAGTAGGCTGATGTTGACAGATTGTCAGAAAGGTCACAGGTTTGTCATATCTATTAGTCAGCAGGATGTTGGTTTTTCAGAGTGGTTACAGGTCATCGCATTGGGTATCTTGACGTATCATATTATTATTATTTTGATCATCAGATTTGTATTAGTCTTCTGCAGCTGGCTGGGGATTTTCCATGAACCCAGTCATACTTGATTCTAACCATAAAAATAACATCAACAATGGAGGGTTTCAAGGGCATCTCTCCCAACAGAGGGGAAAACACATATAGAAGGGGAAAGGGAGGGTTTAGAATGGATATTGGCCTGGAAACCAGGAAAGGGAATAATAATTGTAATGTAAATAAGAAGTACCCAATTTAGTAAAGATGGAGAAAAAAAAGACCAATCCTAATATGATCCTGTTTTTCCCCCTGAAAATACTTCCTGAAGCCACATTCAAGTTATGTCCATTGTAATAAAGAATTATTTTTGCACCTAGTCTCTGTGATTCTCACTCTGAAACATCTACACACAAAACCTTATATTTTTTACTCATCTGATTGTCTCAAATGACATCTTGTTTTAGAGTTTAGTAAGTCATAACTCAGAATTATTGGCAGGAGGTGTATCAGCCATGTGGAGATTAGGTAGTGGCTTACCTAGGGTACCGATCAAGGCATATCAAAATATAAAACCATTTTGTGTGTGTGTGTGTGTGTGTGTGTGTGTGTGTGTGTGTGTGTGCGTGCACGCGCATGCATGCGTGCATGCCTTACACTCAGGAACGTAAACCATTGAGGAAGGTTGCAAACCTATTACTTGGATATATTAATTAAATATTAATTCTACAGATACATTGTTTAAAACATTAGTGTTTGGGTCCATGGTAACCTGTGGTCATATTCAGAATGAGGGGTTTCCTTTATTTTTCTGTACTTTCTTCTCGCTATTGTCAATATAATCGAAATTATGTGAGGATGGACTCTTGAATGGACACCCATTTGCTGCCTTTCTTTTCATATTACACAAACTTCTGCTTTATCAGGAGCCATGAAGAATTAGCTATCTGTTTGCAGGAAAACAGTGGACTAAATCCTTCTGAAAAAGTGCCGTCACCAGAAACAAATCCTGTGCTTACATTCACTACACTATTTTTTAAAAAGCTATTAGAATAAATTCGTGAAGTTCATCATCACAAACATCTCCCCATTTGATTTCATGTAGGCATGGTAACAGGATCGGCTCTGCATGGCAAACCTGTGGTATGAATGATGTAGGAGGTGGAGCCTGAGGCAGAGATGAATCTTTGCTCTCAGCATGATTTATTGTGTGCTGTCTCCCAGGTTTATCATGTCCCTATTTATGCTGTGACTGTATGGGGATTGTGGATATTTGAAATCTTTCTATATTTAATATTTAATTAAATACTGTTGCTGTTTACTTTGGAAAATTGACAGACTGTGTGAATTTTCTCTTGATAACTGACAGACTATTGGAGTTTCGTATGCAGGATTGACTGGCTGTGGTCATCTCCTATACATGCATGACAGGCACTTACTTTTCCTATGGTTGACTCTCAAGCAATGTGTGTGTCCTGTGGATGACTGACAGACCATGCATGTTTCCAATAGAGGACTAAAAGGCTGTTGACTTTACTGTGGATATTTGACAGGATATGGGCATTTCCTTTAAATGGTTCTAAGGCTGTGGGCAATTTCTATTGGTGATCGACAGGATGTAGATTTTTTTCCCCCAAATGATTGCCAGCTTGGGGGTGTGCCATGTAGGTGACAAACAGGCTGTAACTCTTTCCAATGGGTGATTGCCAGCCTGGGCGCGTGCCATATACATAGATGACTAACAATGTGTAGCTATTTCCTATAATTGATTGACAGGTTGTGGGGGTTTCCTATGAATGCCTGACAGGTTTTGTGTACTTTCTATGGATGATTTGCAGGTAGCAGTCAATTAATATGGATGACAAACTGGACGGCTGTACATGTTTACTGTGCATATTGAACAATTGTAGATATGTACTATGTATGGTTGACAGGCTTTGGGTGTTTCTTATGAATGATGGTCAGGGTGTAGTCATTTCTTATGAATGACTTTCAGACTGTAGTCTTGTCCTTTGGAGAAGTGACAGAGTTGGTATGTGTTTCTTGGGGTTGATTCACAGGCAGTTGACATTACCTATGAAAGATTTACAGGCTCTGAGATATTTTATGAAAGACTGACAGGCTGTGGGTCTTTCCATTTAATGG
>NC_046162.1:18084100-18089500 GCF_011064425.1 Rattus rattus
ATCATACATGTGAAATAAGTCAGACTTAACCCAGAAATAGCACAGCCTTCACTCATTCAAGGATCCTAGATTACATAGAAACACACACACACACACACACACACACACACACACACACACACACACACACACACACACACACACACACCACACCACACCACACTGAAAAGTAGGAGCGAGACTGTTTGGGGAAATGAGCAGGAATAATGGGAGAGGAGTAGGAAATAAAAGAAGGGTGTGTTGTGTGTGAATAGGTCAGAGTATGTGGTATTGGTGTATAAAAATGTCTTTATGAAACCCATTACTATGCATATGAATATATGCCAATAAAATTATACATTAGAAACACATAGATTGTGAGGATCATAAAACATTATAGCTGTTCTTCCATTTGCAGTGGGGTTATCTGGCAATAAGCTCCTTGTGAAATAAAGTGTTGTGAGCTGAAAATACATTTAATCTGACTAATATACTTAACCTCATATAGCCTAGGAACACAATGCGGTGGGCGGCATTAGCTGTCTCTCCTGGTGGTCGTATTTCGCTGTGGGATCGTTGGTTCACTTCAGATGCCTTGTGGAACCTCTCTTACGAGGTGCATTGTAAAACAGCACCGGAGTTTATGCTGAGTGTGTGCGCATATGTCCAAGTGACCTCAGGCAGTGCCCATCTGAGTACTTAAAAAGATCATATGGCGTAGTAAGTTAGAAGAAGACTACAAAGTTTGACAGGTATTTGGTCATTGTTCCTAGAGATTGTACCTCGTGAGGTGCAGCATTTCACGTCATTGTGAATAAAAAACTTAAAAAGTATCCTTAGTAGGAGGACTCAAGGTGTAGCTTCGATGGTAGGCACTTGCCAAGCATGGGTATAACCCTGATTTTGATCCTAGGAAACATGAGGAGAAAGTAAATGGAGTCAGTTATAGGTAGCTAAATCACCTGGTACTAAGGCTGATTTAGAAAGGGTTCTTCACAAGGCAAACTTCTGTGTGTTTGGGCTGAAGAGACGAGAAATAGACTCCTGTAGGATGATGAAAAGTACAGTATGTGCCCACGTGTAACGCTGCTGAGTCCTCGAGCCAGGCATAATATTGCTACCAACTGTAGCACGCGCCATTTCAGACAACTGAGAAGTGATTACAATGAGCTCCAGAAAACTGTTAGCAGTTTCAAGGTGTAGATCCGGCAAGGACTATGTCACCATGGTGAAGCTGCACGTGAAGCATTTAAATAAAGTCACTTCAAGGACCGTGAGAGCACTGGAGAAAGGTAGATTAGATTCAGGCTGGGTGGGAGACACTAATGACACCAGCCCCTGAGAGGAGGAGGCAGGAGGATCAATGACTTCCTCAGCTGTTTAGTGAATTAAGACATTAGACCCTGGTCCAAGAAACTAATCATGTCACCAACCAACCCAACAGGAAAGAAGATACCTTGGTGTTAATGTTCTTAATTTAATCGCAACATACCAAAATATCGAATTAGCTCTTTTGTCTCTAAGTAAACATTTACAAGTGGAAGTTGAACTTTTAGGTCATTTTAGACTCTTATGGAAAACTTGGGGAGTTTGTCTTTTGGGCTACCATCTATTCTGTTATATGTAGTTAGGAAGACTTAAAATTCAGCAGTGGTACATTAAACAAAATCAGGTCTCCTTCAAATGCTGAGCTGGCTTTTTGCCATTCATTCATTCATTCATTCATTCATTCATTTGTAAGATAGGGTTTCTCTGTGTAGCCTTGGTTGTCCTAGAACTCATTCTGTAGACCAGGCTGTCCTCAAACTCACAGTGCTATGATTAAAGGTGTGTTCCACCAACACTTGGAGTCTGTCGTTTTGTTATAGTTCATGCATGTCTTTTGTTCCTACAAGAACTTTCTTCTCTCAATTCAAGAATATCTCATTTAAGCTGCCACCTTGTAACTCCTTGGATGAACAACTCTTTCACCTTGATACGGTACATGCATAGGTCCTGTCACTCTCTTTATGCTGCTAGAAATGAAAACAAACCCCAAACCCTCTAAGCTTTGTGTTGTTTCATCTTCAGGTAGAGTTAAAAATTTACTTTGTTTTAATTGTGTGTGTTTATGTGCATGCCCATGTGCATGTGTGTATATACATGCATGCATATATGAGTATATGTTTATGTGCATGCACATATATATTTGCTTTCGTGTGTGTGTGTGTGTGTGTGTGTGTGTGTGTGTGTGTGTGTGTGTGTGTGCGCGCGCGCGCATGCACACACATGCAGTGCACTAGAATAAGATGTTCTCGCAGGCCAGAGGTTGGGAACCATTCTCCCATGTTTTATAAGAGCAATGCAGTGTTCTTATCCGTGAGCCTAAAACTGAAAGGAAACTGGAGAGGCAGGCTTTGATGCTGACCACTGTGAACCAACCTCCTGAAAGGGTGCACATTTAATGGTGAGCTATTTCTCCACCCCGTCATTGGGTTTTCTTCAGAATTTATTTTTGTGTATTCTATGTATTAAGCAGTTCTAAGGATCTTTTGGTTATTATTATGATCAAATGACACAGTGCATTTCTTAAATAGACAATATTTCATTTAAAAGAACTACTGAGGTACAGAGAGTTTGAGTACTTTTTCTAGTTTAGTCAGAATACAAAAAACTTAGGACTTGAACTCAGAGCCTGATTTCCACAGCTTAACCACAGTTCAGTACTGCTTCACTGAATAGGCCATTCTTGCTTACTTAATAAAAACATAACTTCTTTTAAAAATTAGAGCAGAAATATGACTTCAAGTAGTTGTTCATATAAATTGATAAGGAAAGTCTCTATTTCAATCTTCAAGATTCATAGTTATCAAAATTTGATTATATCTGGTTATGCAGATACAGATATGAAATACATGTTAACAGTACCACAATAAATTTTTCTATAGTGTGTGACCAATTTAGTATAGACATACATTCCTCTTATGAGAAGACATGAAGTTCTTTCTTGATTTTCTGGTTAATTAGATGGGTTTACCAATTTGTGTGGCTATGCATAGATATTTACCCTGTTATCATGGAACAGTAAACAATAAAAGCTCAACCACTGGAGTCCTCTCTGTGTTGTAAATATCAAGTCAGCCTTGAAGCCTTGTCATGTTCTTAGTGTCCTTTCTCTAACACTCTGCAACTAATCCTCGGTCCAGTCTTTTAGACTTTTAAAAGAGAAAGCAGATACTTGTCATTTCTCAGCATCTTTTCTCACCATCACACTACCCAAGCTATTATTCTTTCTGAGTTATTGCCGTGTCTTGCACTTCCATTGCTTACTTTTTACTAGAAGCCCAGAGTGATATTTAAACATTTATATTGGATACACTGTGCTAAAAGGCTTTCAGTGACGCCACACCCCACACAATCCAGTGACGTCTAAAGGTGTGAGTAGTCTCTGATTCCCCACGAACGAGTGTCTTGTGGCTTTTCCAACCTCAGTTTCATCTACTTCCCCTTCAGAGTCTCCTTATATCACCAACATTAAAATATTCGCTATTATTTGAATAAACACAGTTTTCCTTAGGTTTTGTGGACTTTTGTTTCACGTTGACTAGGAGCCATTGGTCATCCCCTCACCTCTTCCCACGCCCAACTCATTTATTTCTCTGTTAGCTCTCTAGGCAGAGGCTGCTGTAGTTCACTTGTTAAATGGCTGTTGAACAAATATACTAAAGAAACACTTCTGCAGAATGAATTTCTCCAAGTGGGATTGCTGCCTTTTGCACTCGAGTGAAATTATCTTCCTCTTTAAATCCTGTGCTTTTACCCCCATCTTGCTTGTTTTATTGCAATATTTCTCTGCTCCTCCTTAATGATCGTCTGTGCTCCTGTCTACTGTTTGACTCTGGAAGGCTGGCTAGCTTTCTTTCCCTCGTGGGAGCTCTGCAGGCAAAACAGACTCTAGGCAGCTGGTCTGATCCCAGTGGGCCACTTCACAAAGCGGCGATGTCAAGAATGACCTTGGAGTACGACCGAGTTGTCATTAAACAATTTAATAGATGAAAGAATTCTCCTTTTCACACTTTAGACACGTTTATTATCTCCAAATATCTGGCACCATGTTATAAACATTCACGACTATAAAGTGAGGGCTTAAAAAATTATATTTATTACGTTGTTTAAAATTTCTAGGCCATGTATAGAAATCGGAACAGAACAACACAGGGCAGAGAAAGGTGAAGACCCTCTGGGTTTCTGTGCTTTAAGTGCATCATTGAAGCTACAAGATGATCATTAAATTCTGAAGTTTTTAGTCATGCTGTAAATCTACCATCCGTACTCCTTAGCACACTTCTTTCAGAAAATCAGATGCTTACCTTTAGGTAATTGTTGATTTGTATCCTGTTCAGCATCACTAGAGTAACAGTGATGGAGGTAAATACTTAGATTATAAAATTGTGACGAGTTTTAACTAGGGAAGCTGATTTATTTCCACAGACAGGGAACGTTCTGCAGACAGGGAAAGAAGCCCACAGAAGTTGGACGCTGATTCAAGGTCACACAATTAGTTAATGATACAGGGGGGTCCTCTGCCTCCCCAAACAGTGCTCAGTACTATCCATAGAAGAGAGTCTATAAACACTGTCCTGTGCTAAATGGAGGTCTACCTTCTAGAGAGATCCCGTCTGTTCCAACTGTCCTGACACCCCACAGTTTATTTAGATTACATGATTTGGCCTCATATTTCTTCGGGAGCTAGCGAGGTAAGGATCACCCTATTAGAGCGCTTAATTCCGAGCTAATGATCCTTCTTTCCGTCTGAAGTCTTCATGTTCCGGCTTTTTCAAAGGGAACTTGGTGCTGCTTGTCCTTTTCTGCCTGCCGCATGATGTGCACATCAGTGCCTCCTGCAGCCTTCCACTTTTTAATTGCCTCTCCTTCCTAATGAAGGCTGTATCAGCTCCAGTGCTAATTGAACTTCGTCCTTCATTCAGACTGTGTTATTAAACAAATAGTCACAGTGTTTGGTCTCACTTTAATGGGAGCATTGATGTTTGCTTAACATCAAAAACTTATTAGCAATCCATTGCAAAGGCAATTAATGGAGAACATGTGGGTAAGGAAATTGAACTAGTCTGCCGCACAGGACAAAGAACAGCGGAGGCACCCTGGCTTTCCATGGTTTAACCATCTGTATCCCAGAAGTCACAAGCTGATTGTTAAGTTCTGGACATTTCATGCAAATCAATGGAGTTATCATTTGTGCGAAGTTCCAGGTATGTGTCTGAGAAAGCTCTAGGACAAACGGAATTCCCTCTTTCTCCCTTGCCTCTAATCACCCACTTCCTGTCTCTTGAAATCATGTTTCCTGAGCCTGTTAGCTAATGAACTTCTATTTGCCATCACACACAACATTGACAGGTTCAAAACCAAGATACCACGTCATTT
>NC_046162.1:18089600-18094600 GCF_011064425.1 Rattus rattus
CAAATGGTTGGAACTGGAAAAATATCATCCTGAGTGAGCTAACCCAATCACAAAAAGACATACATGGTATGCACTCATTGATAAGTGGCTATTAGCCCAAATGCCTGAATTACCCTAGATGCCTAGAACAAATGAAACTCAAGAAGGATGACCAAAATGTAGATGCTTCACTCCTTCTTTAAAAGGGGAGAAGTTTGGACACCGGGCAGAGTAAACATAATGAAAAATACAATGTGGAGATGCCAGGGAGGCGGGCAACCGTGTATATAACCAAGGAGTGAAGAAGCAGAATGCCCCTTCCATTTTCCAGAAGGCATCAACCCTGCTAATACTATTATTGGTCTCTAGAGATATCAGATAGTCCACTCCTGTGGCTCAAGCCATCCAGTTGATGAGACACCAGGAAAACAACCCTAGCGATTTCATACAGAATTTGCCTTCATATACTGGAAGCCAGTTGGAAACTGAAAAGATGTTCCTCATTCTTCAAGTAAAATAACGGGCATACCATTAGCTTTGAAATCTGATTTCTTTGTGCCACATTCCACGAGGGCAACAGCAGTCCCTAACTTGGGAAATGTCCCTAGAAGTAAAGTCCCCCAATCACCGTTCTGTTCTCTCCTTTGCTCACTCTAAGACTCCGTGTTTGGAAAGCACTATGTCTCCAAGGATTCCAAAAATGTCAATCATCTCCACAGCTGGATGGAAGGAGAGTAAAGGCAGGTCCCATGGGGAAGTAAAGAGGTTGGAAGAGCTGTCTAGACAGACAGCCTCAATATTTAAACTTGTCTGTACATATGTGAATGATCCCAGAAGCTCCCAATGCTACACTGGCCTCCAGACAGTCTCTTGAGAGAGGAGGGGGCTGGCCACCAAACACGTTGCTTGATGGTGGCAGCGGAGGGGCTCGCGATGATTGATGGAAAAGGGTTGTGTATCTCCACTCTAGATCCTAGAATCATAGTTCTTCCTGTGCCTACTCGCTGCGGCCTGTTGTGACTGGAACTCAAATTTCCTGCTCACTGGCAAACTCCCAGGACTCGAAGTCCTCAGTACCTTCTGTTTAGTCTGGATGTAAGAGAATGAGGGAGTTCTAGTCTCAAAAGTAGGTTCTTTTAACAGCAGAAAAGAAAGGTATCTCTTCCTTTTGTTCTTATGGTAACAAAGGCTCCTTCCTCAGTGGCCGTTTGGACACAGGAACTTCTCTTCTGGCACCGTGTTATTCTCTTGAAGAACAGCATCTGAGGTGAGAATAAGAGAAGAATACGAGGAGTCAGCCAAGTGAAGTCAAATCAGACTCTGTCACTCATTTGAGAGACGGGCATTACGCTGTATTCCAGTCCTGTTTCGGGAGAAACGGCGAGCAAGATCTTCTTTAGTTTGGTTAGTTTTTCTTAGTCCGTATCCACATGCACAGCGCTAGTTCCCAAAGCGGCATGGACAAAAAGAATCTTTAGTTTTCTGAAGAGAATGAAGACTGTGTAAATACTATTTTTTTCAAGTCCCCTCTCCAATATGTTAATAACAATGTCGAAACCAACAATAACTATTTTCTGACACACTAGTTTAGGTATTGGGGATTCACTGATTAGCAATGCAACAGGGACCTCTGCCCTTGCCCAACTTATGACCTTGGTGTATCCACCTCATGGTGGTTGATAGATGCTCTCCCTTTACATGGGTTAACCATTAACTGCGCTAAAGGGGCTATGATGTTCCCTCCTTTGGAATCAGCAAAACTGCTGGGGATTAGCTTTGCCTTTGCTGGTGTGCAACAGAGGTGACTCCCCGGACTTCAGTCCACCTGCTACCTCCACACTTCCCAAGAAACCCCGCAGATGCCTTCGGTCATTTCAATACGTGATGGTTCCCAGAATGCAAGTGTACATCCTTAGATACTCTGAGGCTTCCTCGATGCTTTCCCCTTGGAGACTGGGATTAGGGACTAGCACTGCTATTTTAACTTCTCGCCGTGTCTTCAAAAGTTCAGTGGCAGAAATGCAGTTTCAATCCTGCCACCTACTCTGTCCCTCCTCTTCCCCGGTGCTACCGCTGTTCCACACTCTGAGAACAACTTGGTCCTTGGCAGAGTTTCTAAACTTGACATTGGCCTTGCTAATTATCCACTCCTTTTTCTCTTTGGGGTTCTTAACCAATAATAGTAGCAGAGAGAGCTCACGGAATTGCAGTTTCCAGGATGGGATTTACTAATCCTCCGACGTGAGCTGCTGGTCGCCCATATTTTTATATACGGATTGACTTTGAAGTCATAGGGAGCCTCCCACTGCTTCCTCTCTGCCATGGCCCACGTTTAAACTTTCGCTGCCCTCTCTGGAGCCTGCACAGCTGGCGCTAGTCAACCAGCTGTCTGGAAGAGCACAGCCTGTTTTGCCCTGCTGTGTCAGAAAGCTGAGGAGGATGCTGACCCTTTAGATAGTCCCTTGCAGGCAGATGCAGAGCTGCTGTGGCATGCCTTCTGCATGAGAGCAGGGAGAGAGTGAAGCCAGGGCCACTGGCTGACCAGATGGAACGATGTGAGAGTAGTCAGAGCTCATTAGCCACCATTAGGCCACAGTGTCTCCACTCGCTGAGCCCAGAATACAATCTTTCTGAAAAGTGGCCGTGAGGGAGCTAGTGATTGCTTTACTGGGTGGAAAGATCACAGAGGTCTTGGTAGAGGGCGCTCCTTTTCTGAAGGGTGAAGTCAAGAGAAACAAGCACTACCTTTAATAGTCAGAACTCACACAAAACCTCTCCGGACAGTAGGCTGGGCCGCTTTCTTCTGTGAACAGCCAAAGAAAGAACCTAAAGAAACATAAACCCAGAAGAGGGAGACTTTTCCCTGTGGAAGCATAACATCATGGGCACATTTGCTTAGAGTCAAAAACTGTCCCAAAGAACCCAGAAGTCCTAGTGCCTATGACAACTGGCCTTTGCTCATTGATTCTGCCTGGAATGTGGAAGGCTGTCCCTGAGAGCATCCATACACCTACCTCAGCTCAGGGTTCCGGATGGCACTCAGTAGCATCGCAGAACAGCTAAGAAGTCTTTGTGAAAGAGCTTTGATCAAGTGGCCTTAGGCAGTACATGGCTTATCCTATTCCCAATTCAATAGGCTCCATCTGTCGCCTGTCACCTTCTTACCAGCAGCCTTCTCTTCTGTACCAGCAACCCTAAGGGGCCAGGCTGCAAAATCAAAGCCTCATCTTAGTAGATGTCCTGTTGCTCTGGACCAGAAGGGAACAGAGGGAAAGGTCTGGTGGACTTTCTTTTCTCCTCCTCCTTTTGGAACATTTTAATTTAAATGTCTGTTTATTACATAAATATTATGAGAACTCTAAAGGACAGATGTTTTTCTCCTTATCTCAGAGGAGTGTATGGGTGGAACTCAGGAGTTGAAGAGGCCTAGATGTAAACTCTAGCTTGGCTTCTGACTCATAACAGAAAATGGTTTTCAGCACTTCCCCACTATCCAAGGGGAATCGATCCCAAGACCTCAATGGATGTGTGAAATCATAATTAGTACTGACAGACAGATGCACACATATACATGCACACATACACACACGAGAGAGACACACATTTCCTGCTCATACATATCTATGGTAAAGTTTATAAATTAATCATATAACAAACTAACAAGCAAGTAAAATAATGATAACGAGGTCATCAACATCTCTTACAAATGATCTGTTTGCTCAGCCGTCCCTGTCAGTGTTCACACGCCACAGTTGGACACAGTACTGTAACTGTGGAATACAGAACCCCAGATACACGGTGACCTTGGCACCAAGGCAACTTTCTGGTTGGTGTGTGACAGCAGACACAGTGTTAGATCCTGAGGGCAAAAATGTCCTTAGTCCCTGCTACTGCTGCTGTAAATCTGTTGTCCTCCTTTCTCAGTTTTGCCCAGAGATGCAAAGATATTTTCATGCACGTAGATGTAACTTTGATTTCTGTACTTTAACACCAGGTTATGCAGAGACAAGTGGATTTCTGTATGTTTGAGACTACTCTCATCTACACAGTGAGCTCCAGGTCAGCCAGGGCTACATAGTGAGACTCTGTCTCAAACACACACACACACACACACACCCTCTAACACCCTACCACCATTTGTTCCTCTGTGACTTGTTACAGACAACGTGACATACAATGACTGAAACCCAACTCATTTGAACTGAAAGATCAAGTCCGAGTCACTGCAGGAAGGAGTGAACAGTATTCTTTTGAGTCCATCCACCATGATTTATGTAAGGACTCCTTTTCTGTTTCTTGTTTTTCACCTTAAAATAAATCTGAATGTACATAGGTTATTTCCCCCCTTTAAGTTGTTTTCTTGGGGCGGATTTCTAGAAAGAACTTAGGTTTTAGTTCAAGGCCCAGTGAACTCTGTTCACACCCACATTTGTCACTTCTCTGTAGGGCTCCTCTGTAGGTCTGGCTACCAATTAGGTCTGTTGACAGAACTGACTCAGAAACAATAGGAATTGTAGGGAAAGCGCCTGGTGCTTGTCACAGTCTAGGCGGAGGGGCAAAGAACAAAGAGCTAGAATGCTTCTCTGAAGGTCTGGTCAGTCTCAGCAAGAAATTAAAAAAAAAATGAAAAGGACATTTCACTCAAGTTGAGCTGTCAAGGAAGTCAGGAAGGGCAGGAATTCACAAAAAGGTACAATGTGAAAGTCACTTAAATGCCTACCCATGGGGGGGATGAAGAAATAAAACACCCTGGGGCTACGTGGAAGGCTTTCATAAGGAGTTGAAAATGAAGTAAATCAATAAATTGCAATGTAAAGAATCCTCAAAAGAGTTGATGAAAAAGATTACATTATAGCGTGATGCTATTTACATAATTTTAAAATCACATATAGAAAATCTTCTATTTTTCATGAATACTAACAAACACGTTTGTTAATTATTTCTTCCTAAAAATAAAAATTTTTAATTAACATGGGAAAGCATAAAATGCTGAATTAACACATGAAAACAACTGTCTTCTG
>NC_046162.1:18097100-18154600 GCF_011064425.1 Rattus rattus
AGTGAAGGTTTGGAACACTGAGTCTAAAGGAACAAGATCCAGATGAGGCAGTAGCCATCGTAAAACCTGATGATGGATGTGTAGGATTTCCTGGAGGAGATAGACCTACAGGCACCCTACAACCTGCACAGAAACCTACCATGAAACTGAGGCAGACTGAGGGTGGTGGCAAGCCAGCTTCCTGGACTGACCACTGAAAACGAGTGCATGTGTTCAATGTAACCTAAGTTACAATCATTCCGATACTGAGCTCCCACACTCCCAGTAGTAATCTGTTCCTTCATTCACCTACCTACACGAATAGTAGGGCTCTCAGGGTAAATCATGCCTCCTCGGTGAAATCTTCTTTGTCTCCAGGCCATAGCAATTTCTTCTTGGAAACCCTAGTCCTGGCCAAACTATTATGGTCTATGTTTAAACTAACTTAGCACTGGCTTACAGGTTATTGCTGAACTCCATGATAATTAGGCATAGTTGTAGGGGTGTTTCTGATGCTAAGATCCCGTTCCCCAATTGGTTCTTCATCTATCAGTAAAGAAGACATAGGTCAATTGCTGCATGGAAGGAATAGGCGGGACTTCCGGGTCTCTGCAGGCAGGAGACAGAAGCAGGATAGAGACCACCGGACTGTGTTGCAGAGATAGAAAAGCCAGCAACCATGTGAGATCTCAGGCAGAGTGGCCACAGGTTACTTCCACACTTCTACAGGTGGGCAGTTGGGGATGTTTAGCTGGGGCTAGATGTAATGGAGCAAATAAAGTTGAGGGCGGGTGGAGCGGTGCAGAGCTAAGAGTATTGATAAGGGCGTGCTTCTCCGGGTAGGAGCTAAGTAGCACCCAGCAACTGTGCCGAAAGGCAAGTTGAAATTGAACAACTGTGTGTGTGTGAGTTCTTCTTCATGGATCCAATATTCTCTGGGCAGGGGCTGGTGGTGTGGTCCATTCCCGGAGCTTAGGCAGGGTACACGCAACACAAAGAGTTCTTTTCGTCATTTCTCCCCGTTGGATGAGTTGAGTTTAATACAGTGTATGGCACGTAAGACTGCCTTTGCATCTATAACTCTTTATCCCTAGCAGGTAACTCTTGTCATTATTCCCATGTTATAGATAGTCACAGTGCCCAACTAGGCAACTATCCTTCTGAACCCACCCCCTTCACTCTCAGCCTGCTCAATTAAAGACTGGAAGAAGGGACTGCTAACGGGTCCCTGAGTGGAGGAAGAAGGGACCAGGTAATGAAGGACGTGTCTTGGACACATGAGAATTCAGGTCCTCAGGTAGTCTCAGGACCGTTATGTGGTAGAAACTTTGCCATGCTAGTAAAGAAGCCAGTGTGCAAAAATGCTACTGTTGATCTCTGAGGTCCTGCCTGCTTCTATAAATAAATAAATAAATAAATAAATAAATAAATAAATAAATACAGGAGACTGTAATACCCTCTTTCAGAAAAATTCCTAAGGCTGTTGCAGTTTCTCCATTGTGATTTTGATTGGCAGAGTGCCATATTTAGAATCAAGGCACTAAAGAACTGATTCCTCTTTCTCAAGCATTGTTCTTCTAACTCTGTAGCTTCAGGCATTCATCAACTTCTCCCAGACCCTGTAGAATTCAGGATTCCCCTAGAGCTCAGTTAACTTAAAATACGGGCAGGCGACGCGCAGTCGCCTGTTTATCTCCGACACTCATCCTTGTTTCCCTCTTTTCCCTTTCTTATCGGAAGTCAAAAGCAGCCTGTAAGGAAGATGTGTGGCTAACGGAGTTATCCCTTGTTGCCCAGCGAGCGAGGAATCCTAGCTGAGCTGGGCTAGCTTGATGCCCCTCTGTTGAAATTCAGAACCTCTTATCTTTGCTCCCACTTCTCCCGTCTAGACACTTGACAATGATTTGCAGGAAATTAAGGCACTTACCCTGCTGAGAAGCCAAAGTTAAAACATTCCTAAACATAATTTTACCCTGTGTGTGTTTAATGCAAGTCAATGTTAATTCAGAAGGAAAAGAGGAATGGTTTTCCTCTCCCCCTGTCTTTCTGTCTCCATTTTTCTCTTTCTCTGTCTCTACCTCTCTCTCTGTCTCTCTGCTTCTGTCTCTGTCTCTCTCTGTTTTTCTCTGTCTCCCTCTGTCTGTCTCTCCATCTTTGTCTCTCTGTCTCTGTCTCTATCTCTTTTTATCTGTCTCTATCTCTTCTTCTTTATCTGTGCACGTGCCTGTGTGTGTGTGTCTGTCTCTCTGTCTCCCTCTGTCTCTGTCTGTGTGTGTCCCTCTGTCTCTCCGTCTCCCTGTCTCTGTGTGTTTTTCTCTGTCTCCTTCTGTCTCTCTGTTTCTCTGACTCTCTACCTCTGTCTGTCTCCCTGTTTCTGTCTCTGTCTCTCTGTCTCTGTCTCTATCTCTCTCTTTTCTCTGTCTGTCTGTCTCTATCTCTTTTCCTCTGTTTGCCTCTGTCTTCTCTGTCTCTATCTTTCTCTTTGTCTCTACCTCTCTCCCTGTCTCTCTGTCTCGCTATTTCTGTCTCTGTCTCTCTCTTTCTCTATCTCTCTCTGTCCATCTTTGTCTGTTTGTCTCTCTATCTCCATCTCCATCTCTGTCTATCTCTCTGTCTCTCTGTTTTTGTCCCTGTCTCTGTCTCTCTCTTTCTCTCTCTCATTCTGTGATTGTGATTAGCCCACTCTCCTTTAAACACAGCTGTGCGATTTCTCAGTCTGGTCTTTCAAGGTTAGTGAGCTTGACAGATTATTTAAGACACAAAATATAGGCCCCTCTTCTCTGACGAAAGGAAATGGGAGGGGCTGAGGCTCTTGCATTCAACCTTTGTTGGCTTTTTAGAGTTTTTTTCTTTCTCACAACGGTAGAAAATATTTTTTCTTCCCTTGACGCGTGATGGAAGAATTGCCTAAAGTGAAACCCTGGCTCTTGTGGAGCAAACGCGCTGATGTATTCAGGTTAGGGTTCCAGGGCTTAGTGTTCTCATCTGGCCTCCAGGTTGTGAAAGAATGAAAGAAATGCTTGCCGCTGACAGGGGGAGGGACAGAGAGACAGAGGTGGAGAGACTGAGAAACAGAGAGACAGAGAGAGAGAAAGAACAGGAGAAACAGAGAAAGACAGAGAGGGACAGAGATAGAGAGACAGAGAAACAGAGAGACAGAGGGAGACAGAGAAAAACACACAGAGACAGGGAGACAGAGAGACAGACACACAGAGACAGACAGGAGACAGAGAGAGACACATACACCAACACACACACACAGACAGGGAGAGAGAGAGAGAGAGAGAGAGAGAGAGAGAGAGAGAGAGAGAGAGAGAGAGAGGCTACCTTTCTTGGAGGGAGCTAGAAGGGATGAGGGAGTGTTGTTGGGGAAAGGAGAAAAAGCTACAACTACCTAAGTTGCCAGCTCTAAGAAAACAATTTAGGAGAGAATGCAAAAGAATTATCAACAGCAATTTGTCTGCCTCCCCTTTGCTCCCTCCCCTGTGAAGCATTTTCAGTGCTGGAGGGAAGATGGAAGTCACACACCCACGCTGAGGACAAAAGTACTTTCACAGACACATGAACCAAAGTCCAGGAAGCCTTGTACAGGTTATACAGCAGGATTAGCTAAATGTGTTAATTTTATTTTGTTTATTGCTGCACAGTGGGTCCTGTGGTCAGCATGGATCACTGTAAGATAGGATGGTGAACCCTGGGTCTGGGCAGATGCTCGGTTGGCAGAGTCCCACCACACAAGCATGAAGACCTGAGGCTGGATTCCCAGCACCCATGAAAAAGCCAGATGGATCTGTAACCCCAGTGCTGGGAGAGCAGAGATGCTCACCGGAGTCCACTAGTCTGCCAATGAGGTGCAGTGAGAGACCCTGCCTTAAAAAATAAGGTAGAGAGAGCAGTGTAGGAAGACACTCAATACTATCCTCTGGTTACCACATCAGGTGAACACACATGCACACACACATTCAGCTTTCTCAAACACATCATTTCTCATTATGCAACACATATTAGAAGAATGCTATCAATGTGCTAAATGGGTATACAAACATTTTGTATACAGTTTTGTACAAATTGTTGTGTATATACTAAACTGTAGCGTGAGAATTCATTATCTGAAATGCTCGTGAGAAGTCGTCGGGATTTGGGGTATGGTTTGATGTGGCAATATGTTCATGCATATAACGTGACATCTTGGGAATGGGCCCCAAGTGTAGACATGAAATTCATTTATGGTCCTTTTATAGTTTATTCACATGGGAAGAAAGGAATTTTAGATAATATTTTAGTAACTTTGTGTCTTTTACTAGTGTATATTAGCTGGAAGATAATGAATTTCACCAGGACATCTCCATGCATGTCTATATGGTGCTTTGATCAATTTTTACTCCCCCGCTACCCCCAACTGGTCCCTCACTTCTGCTACTCTGTTTCTTACTCCATAATTGTTCTCCCGTGCTTTAGACTTTACCTTGCAGTCTGCATACATGAGCAACAAGAAATACGTAGTTCCTGAGTCAACATGGCCTTCTTCAGCTCTGTGCCTTCTCCTTCAAATGACGTGAGCTCCGCTCATCACAAAGGGCCAGGTAAGGAGGTTTCTATTTGCAGCATCATGTCTGTATTCAGAAAATTCTGGATTTTGAAGCCTATCCAATCCAGATTTTCAGATCAGGGTGTAGTTTTCAGCACAGCCTATGTTTTCTGGGGCTGCCACAAGTATATACAACAAACTGGGTGGCTAAACCAACGGAAACAGAAACTTGAATTCTCTGATCACTAAAGGCCTCGCTCCTCGGCCTGTAGGTGAGCATCTTCTATTTCTTCCTATAGCCATTTGCTGTCTGTCTGTCTGCCTGTCTGCCTGTCTGTTTGTCTGTCTGCCTGCCTGTCTGCCTGTCTGTTTGTCTGTATGCCTGTCTGCTTTGCTGTGGCATAGTCTTTGTTTCTAAGGATACCATCAATCCTGGACCAGGGCTTACCCACACACCCCTGTCATACCATAACTCATCCTTCCAAGGCTCTGTATCCAAACACAGGGATGTTCTGAAAAACTAGGATTCAAGGCCAACATATAAATGGGAGATGAGTGGGGTGGAATTTAGCCCATGTCAGTGAGAGATCTATAATATGGGCAGTTTTTTTGCACATATTTACACACACATGAACACACGTACTCCACATCTGAAGATGTGTAGCATTGCCCAGAGGACACACTTATCCTTGTACAGCTCGCAAGTATTCTGCCATGGATAGAGACAAGGTGGTTAGGACGTGCTGAATTCTATTTAACACAGTGTCATGCTGTCCTCCAGGAGTATTTTATGACTTGTAGTCCTCTTTATGGTCACACTGGGGCTTCTTTCTCCACATTCACAAACCCTAAGTGGTATTATTTTAAGTAACACTCACTGAGTTTCATTTTTGTGAAACTCAGACCTTATCTTTGTCTCCAACAAGGGCCAAGGCCTTTTCTGATATATGCAGCTCAAGGTTCCTGGGCGTACTGTTGTCATCTGGCCTCCAGGTTGTGAAAGAATGAAAGAAATGCTTTTCACTGAGAGAGAGAGAGAGAAAAGAGAGGGAGAGGAATAAAGAGAGAGACAGAGAGAGAGAGGGAGAGAGAGAGACAGACAGAGGGAGAGGAGGAAGACACACAGGAGAGGGAGGACAGAGAGAGAGAGAGAGAGAGAGAGAGAGGGAGAGAGTTGAGATTTACACTTTCTTGGAGGGAGCTAGAAGGGATGAGGGAGTGTTGTTGGGGAAAGGAGAAAAAGCTACAACTACCTAAGTTGCCAGCTCTAAGAAAACAATTTAGGAGAGAATGCAAAAGAATTATCAACAGCAATTTGTCTGCCTCCCCTTTGCTTCCTCCCCTGTGAAGCATTTTCAGTGCTGGAGGGAAGATGGAAGTCACACACCCACGCTGAGGACAAAACTACTTCCACAGACACATGAACCGAAGTCCAGGAAGCCTTGTACAGGTTATACTGCAGGATTAGCTAAATGTGTTGATTTTACTTTGTTTATTGCTGCACAGTGGGTCCTGTGGTCAGCATGGATCAGAGTGAGATAGGATGGTGAACCCTGGGTCTGGGCAGATGCTCGGTTGGCAGCGTCCCACCACACAAGCATGAGGACCTGAGGCTGGATTCCCAGCACCCGTGAACAAGCCAGATGGATCTGTAACCCCAGTGCTGAGAGAGCAGAGATGCTCACTGGAGTCCACTAGCCTGCCAATGAGGTGCAGATTCAGTGAAAAACCTGCCTTAAAAAATAAGGTAGAGAGAGCAATGTAGGAAGACACTCAAGACCATGCCCTGGCTGCTTGCTCCACCTTGGACCTTATCTTTCCCTGTTGCTTCCACCAGTGCTGAGTGGTACTTATTCTAGAACTTACCAATGAACTCACCAAGCCCTGACTGTGCCTAGGAATATTCCATTAATGGTCTTAAAAATAAGTCTGATATAATTTGATAGATTCTCTATTGGAGATCAGCTTTTGTTTGAACCGAAGCATGTTCTCTGGGAACATGTATAAGGAATAGTGATAATTTCTGTCTGCTCTAGTGAATAGTTTGAATACAAAATCTTAGGGACCATCTGCTCAGTAGCTTCTGGGAAGGAGAAGGGCAAAGGGCATAATACATTCTCTCATAGCTGATTGTCCTTTGGTCCACATTTGATAGTTGGCCATGTTACAGTTATGGCAACGAGGTATCTTACCATACCTCAAATATCTATGCCACATGAATGCTGACTCATTTGCAACACAGACATTTAATAGCGCTGCTGTTTCATGGAGGGTAGCATAGTCGTGAATATGGCAGGCTGAGGTGGAAGGCGTCTGCCAGGACGATATTGCTGAGACATTGAATGGCAATGACCTTCATGCCGTCAGTCTCACTGAACGTCTTGTTTTATGAGACAGTGTACACTAGTTGGAACTCAACGGTGCTCATACCCAAAGTCATCACTACTGATATATGGCTGTGTGCTCCTGTGACACGGAGCCCCCACAAGTTTCCCCAGTCTCTTGTGCTATTAGCTGCTTTAAAAAATTCATTTATTAAAGAATGACAACCGTTAAGAAAACAAATACCAAATGTGGATGAAAGAGACCCTGTAAGGCTATAAAACACAAAAGCAGAAGTGAAAGGGTCTGAGTGGAATGAAGGAAGCTGTGGGAGGAGTATGCTCAGCATACAGTAGACACATGTATGAAATAAAAAGGATACTGAAGAACTAAGTTGTACAGAAGAGAAGGCATTCATTTATCAGACAGATGTCAGTGTCTTAGCCTCGAGCAGTGTGGTTGGTCTTCCAAGGTATTCGTATCAGGTCCTCTGAGATTTGGAGATCAATAGACTTTGTAGTTCTGGGAGTCCATAATATTGTAGTAAAAGACGATAGAATCTGCAATCTAAAATAGTTTGACTGGGGATCAGTCATATAAAGAAGGGTATAGTTGTGTACATGTTTAATAAAAACACTCAGGAGGCAGAGGCAGGTGAATCCCTGAGTTCGAGACCAACCTGGTCTACACAATGAGTTCCAGGTTGTCCAGGGTTACATAGAGAGATCTTGTCTCCAAAGGGGAAAAAAAAAAAACAAACCAAAACCAGAAAGAATCGATTCTATGTATCTGTGCAATTTTCTTTATATTTTGTTTCTTTATCTGTGAGGCAAAAATAAATTTCATGCCCCTAAGTTTTCTTGAGAAATAAGTAAAATTATGAAATTAATGAAAACCCTAGAAGTAAAAAAAATATTCAAGAAGAACCTCATCAATGAATTAGGTCAAGTGAAATAGAGGCGATCAGCTCTTAAAGACAAAGTAAAGGTATTGGATCACTTAGTAAAAGAAAACACATAATAATAATAATAATAATAATAATAATAATAATAATAATAATAATAATAATAAATACTCCTCTACTACTACTCCTCTACAACAAGAAAGAAAACCATGAAAGGATAGACAGGAATCATGGTATACTAACTATAAAGGGACTACTCTGGGACTAGAGACATGGCTTAGTGGTAAGAAAATTGGGTAATTTTTCCAGAGGACCCAGATTTGATTCCCAGTACCCACATGATTCTCACAAACATCTGTAACATTAGTTCCAGAGAGTCCAACACTCTTTTCTTGCTTCTGTGGGTATCAGGCACACATGTGGTACACAGAAATACATGCCAGCAAAAGACACATGAAATAAAATAACATTTTAATTAAAAACTAAGCAATCCAGATCAATGGCACCACAAATCTATTCAACAAAATCACAAAAGAAAACTTCCATGATCTAAGGAAAAAGTTGCCTATCAAAGTGCAAGAAGCATACAGAACACCAAATATTCAGGACCAGAAAAGAAACTCTCCTGTTTCATATTATATTTAAAATGCTAAATGCACAGACAAAAAGGTCTTTAAGAAAGCTTCAAGAGAGAAAGGTCACATCACGTATAAAGTCAGGGTCGTCAGAATAACAGCTGATTTTTCAGTGGAGACTATGAAAACTAGAAGGACTTGTTTGATGTTCTACATGTTATGAAAGACACAAACCACTATACCCAGCAAAACTATCAACTGTATCAAAGGAAGATGGAAGGCTTCCCATAGTCAAAAAAAGATTTAAGAAATGTATGACTACTAAGATTTACAGAGGACACTGGAAGGAATACTTATGAGTAAAAAGAATGTTAACTACACTCAAGAGGGCACAATCCCATAACTTAATCAAAAGGGGCCTAAGAAAGCAACAGAGGCATTAATAAACATTGTTGGATACTAATTCTTAATATTAATTGTCTCAATTCACAGGAAACAGGCACGGACTAATACATTGGATGAGGATACAGGATTCATCTTTCTGTTGCTTCCCAGAAAAGCACTTCACAGTCAATGATAGGTGACACCATAGGGTGACAGGATGGAAAAAGGTATTCCAAGCAAATGGAACCAGCAGAGGTGACCATTCTAACATCCAAAAAAGTAGACTTCAAGCAAAACTCTAAGAAACAATGAGGGAGACCCCTTAGCCATGAAAGAAAAAATGGAAACTGCAGTCCTAAATATGTATACACTAAGCTCAGGAGCACCCAATTTCAAGAAAGAAATACTATTAGACCTAAAACCAAAGATTAACCACACACAGTGGTAGTGGATGGCCTCATTACCTGAGTCTCGCCTCTGGTCATATGAAATAAAAAAAAAAACCTACACAGAGAAACTCTGAAGTTAAATGAAATCATCAATTCAACGCGCCTAACAGATATCTACAGAACATTCCTCCCGAACTCTGGAAACTATACATTGTCCTCAGCAGCTGATGGAACTGTCTTCGAAACAGATCACATAGTAGAACATTAAAAAAAAACAAGTCTCAACAAGGACAGAAGAATTGGAATAACATCCTGCATACCATCCAACTATAATAGAATAAAGGTGGTTATCAACAACAATAGAAACTATATAAAACACAAAAATTCATAGAAATGAAGCGACACACCACTGAGTAAGATCTAAGTTAAGAAAGACACCGAGAAGGAAATTAAGGAATTCCTGGAACTGAATGAAAATGACAACACAACCTACCAGAGTTTAATTTTGTTTAACGGTAGTAAGTAGCTTTGGGTCACTTCAAAAGTCCAGAATATTCTCTTTCACATAACATTGTTCTTGAACAAAGAGGTACCTCTTAAAATGATGAGCACACACCGTAATCCTCCTTTGAATGCCACTGTCATTGTTTACTACTTCATTTACTCAACAAATCTTAGATGCACACTAGACACTGTTATTTGTATAAAAGGTTGGGGTAAGTAAAACCCTCATCCTCCACTTCCATGACTCTTGTTATCTCTGGGCATGATACATATTAAATAATTCTACAAGGAAGTTTTAAAAGTAGTAAAAAGGAGAAGCAGAGTTGTAATAAGAACGTGGAAACAAACAAAAACAAACAAAAAAAACCTAGTTAGGGAGCATGGAGACAGTGATGTACCATTCTCGTAGAGGACCTGAGTTCATTTCTGAGCACCCATCTCAGGTGCCTGTAAGTCCAGATGAAGGGGATCCAATAACCTCTGACCTCTGTGGCCATCGGGATTCATGTGCACAGCCCAGACAGAGACACAATATTTAAACTTTTTGGAAAACCCACTTAGCTCTCACTTGTACTTTCTTTTGTAAAACGTCTAACGCTCCGTGAACCTGAGTTGTTGCTGATAACAACAAGCTTGGAGACTGCTAAGTCTAGACACAGATTCCAGCCGACACTTCACACACAGAATATTAAGTCTTTGCTCTTATACGGCTTCTGAGAATTCCTCCATATTTAATTCAGGATCATCATCAATAAATATAATCTTCGGAGCCCCAAATCTACAATACACATGCTTAAAATTTTTTACTTGGCATATATGTTCTTCACATCTGGGTTCTGTTATTCTTATCACGTTTCCCCCCTTTATCTGATGATAACAGATAATAAATGATAAGTCCCCAGGGGAGACTTTTACAGCTCACTCCATCATTCTGCAGCACACTGTACACCTGGCTTGTATGCCCGGTTCACGTACAGACACGTTGAACACTTTATTTTGAGATAATTTTTTCTTGATTTATGGAATCCTTGGAATATCTAAAAAAATAAAAATAAAAAATAAAAGCAGAATTCAAAGCCAGTAGTCTATGTTGACAGAGGCATGTGGGCCGTGGTCCAAGCATTTGGAAATGTCAAATCCCTGAGCTGGAAGGGTTAAACAGATTATCAAGACTACCTACACCTCACATACAGCCGGGGAAAGTGATTGGCTAGGAGACATGATACCACCAGGAACACATACTCTCCGAGTACTGCTTACATTACACATCCTGTTCCTGTAGCCTTCAGACCTGCCATCCCTCCTGGTCATTTTTTTTAACTCAATTGCTGACCTGACTAAAGAGACCCTGTGGGTGGTGAAATAGGCTGAGGGGGCAAGGCATTCAGATACTACTGGGCCAAGATGAAAGATGCATTTGCTTGCAATAATAAGTTCTTTTCCGGGCAGTTTCTTGCTCCTTTTCCTGTAACAGTCCGCAATAGATGGAGCACAAGAGATGGAAATTGAAGGTGTGTAATGGGAAATGCATTTCCAGGAAAAGCGCAAGGAGTCTCTTTATTCGTGTTTTGGTTTCATCTGGATACACACGGCTGGAGCACAATTTATGTGACGGGAGTAAAATCTGACATTGTTAGTTCAGAGGATGGATGTGCCCTCTAAATCCAGGACAGTGAACTGATTATTACTTTTTCAAACAAAACCTATTTAGTCTGACCGAGGAACCTGCTGTTTCCTCCTACCCTTTGCAGAATTGCCGCTTAAGTGGAACCTAATGGAAAATTTCATTGTTTTGCATCAAGAATTTCGGTGGCCTTTTGTGTAGTGAGAAATCAAGGTCACAAAATGCTTGCGTCTTCCAGAGCTTGCCCCAAAATAATTTAAGGTTCAGGGGTGCAGCAGCTTCTGATTATATCCTTATAAATAAGTGGCTTTGCTTTTTTTTTTTTTTCCAGTCAGGAGAAAGACGGACATTGTGATATGAAGTTTGCACCAAGATGTTTGTTTTTAGAGACACCTAAAAGCAGTGACTCCCACACTCCTGGGCCAGACACCCATGTAATCTGAGGAGCCTTTCAAATGATGCCCAGTCTCAGACATCCTGGTTTAATTGTTCATGAAGGAAGCGGGGGCGGACTTACAATGAGCACAGCTTTATGAATCTTCTTGGTCTCCCTTGACCTCCTTCGTCCTTTTGCATGCTCTGCATGGCTGTCTGGCCATGATCTTGGCTTTGCTAGACCCTTGCTGATCTCCCACCCCTTCCAACTTTATCCTACCACAAACTAGCTAAAGCTGAAGACCAAACCGGAAGAAGACACATGGATCTCACGACCCACCTTTTGACGAAATACTACATCTTCAGGAATTCAGTCCCCTTTCTGAGAGCCATAGTGGGTGGTGCAGGGAGGCGACTCACCTTGAGAAGAACCTTGATGGAGAAAAAGATGACAGGAAGAAACTGGAGGGCTAGGTTCCCCATCCTTCTCTTTTCTGTGGATTACTCCGAGGTGTGGCTTCTCAAACAACTACAGAAACTCTGTCAAGCAATTGCTTTGTCTCTTCCAAATTCGTGTGATGTTCCAGCAGGTGCCTTAATTAGGTTTAACTGTTGCTGTGATGAAACACCAAATGGGCCCAAAGCAAGTTGGGGTGGAAAGGGTTTATTTGGTTTATAATTATTCCACATCATAGTCCTTTCTTGAAGGAAGTCAAAGCAGGAACCCGGAGGCAGAAGCTGATGCGGAAGCCATGGAAGAGTGCTGCACACTGGCTTGCTCTCCATGGCTTGCTCAAACTGCTTTCTTATAGAACCCAGGACCACCACTCCAGGGCTAGCCCCACCCACAATGGGCTGGGTCCTCCCACATCAATCACTAATTAGGAAAGTACCCTATAGGCTTGTCTGCAGCCTGATTTTAATGGAGGGAAGCGTTTCCTCATTTGAGGTTCCTCTCGCTCAAATGACTCTAAGCTGCGCCAAGCTGGACACTCAATTAGCAAACGTAACCATTAAGGTCTATTACATCTGCATATCACATCTTTTCTTACCCACTTCCTTTATTCCTTATCTTTGTTTTCCTGGGCTGGGACCACCCGAATAAAGTTCCACCTTTTTAATTCTTGCCACAGGCTTTGCTTCTTATAGAAGCTGAGTTAAGCTAAGTGTATTTTTTTTTAAGTCTCTCAAGTGATTTTTGTGATAAAGGCAGAATTGAGAAGCATTGATTCTCCAAAGACTCAAACTCCCATCGCTTCTAGAACATCAGCAGGGATTTGGAAGGGTTCGTTTTCCTGTTGTCATTTCCTTTCATTTATTTTTCAAAACAAACACAGGAATTTGAAATTCCCTTTTCTTCTCTGGGCACTCATGTCTCAGTGTGATGTGCTGCCCAGCAGAAACTCATTGCACACAGAGCCTGGTGGTTTATTTAATTTATTTTTTATGGCTTCACAATAACGTCTTTCCAACGTTGTCACGATACAAAGGACTTCCTCGTTCTTTTGTATTTTGACATAAGGATAAGGGCATGAGATTTTTTTTCTGTCACCTTAATAGGGATTTAGATTGTTTGCAACATTTTGACATTAAAAACACACACACACAGCTGAACGGAGCATCTTTCAGTGTGTAGCTTTGAGTATGGGAGTATGGAAGCTACAACTGGAGTTGTTAGAACAAAAGATGTAATCACATTAGGTTTTGACAGACACTCTTAAAATAACTGAACAGCGTGGTCCTGCTCTACATCCCTAGCAAGAGCGTACAAACATCTCTACCTCTTCACACATTTTGGCCACCGCTGAATCCTTCACACCTGCCTGGCCTGCTCTCCAGTTTCCTCTGGGCCCTAGTTCCGTCCAGCTCCCTTGAACGGAAGCAGAGCATGCTGGGAACTCTCCCCAAACTCAAACACGCATGCTCCGCCAGTGAGTTTACATCCAGAGGAGCTGGGCCAAGATTACCATGGGAAATAGCTTTAGGCATGCTGAAGTCGACTTGCCAACGTGAACCAGCACAGTTCTTCTGTGTAATGGAAGCAGAACCGGTGTGTGGATAGGAAGTATGGTACACATGTGTCTCAGAATCAGACGAGACTGAGAGCCCAATGTCTGCCCCACATCTCTCCTTTTTTTCACGTACAATATTTCTGTATGCACCGCCTTAGGGAAGGCTCGCAGTCACTGTCTTGGCGACACACATGCCCACAAAGAAACAGAGTTCTTGCTCCTGGTCTCCCAAACTATGGATAAAATAGGCATGTTAAGCGTAGGTCAGAATTTATAATATAATTGATGAGGAGGACAGCTTTGTATAAAGTGACTCAAAGACACTTCTAAAAGCAGTGCACTTGGTATGAGCACATATTCAGCACAGAAGGGAACCATAGATGTGCTTCATTGAGACACTATACTAAGAGGCAAGTGTTAAGTATGTACGAGCCTAGAAAGCTAACTTCCTTCCATTATTTCTGCTCAGTTTTCTCTTCCTGATTATCCCTAGGTTCTTCACAGTCACCAGAAATAAAACCAACTCTCATCCTTGTCTTTCTGTGCTTTCCGACTCACCCTTTTAGGGACATGGCAAATCCAGTGCAGCGAGACTAATTACTTTTTAACTGTTTCCCTCCCCTCTCTCAGATTATCCCCCTTCTATCTGGCACCAATGTGTTCACTGTATTAATTGAGACCCTCCTTATGCCACAGGCTGTTCTAGATGGTAGTGAACAATGACAGAAACACAATCTCGGCGAACATCCTGGAAAGGAAAGGAAGCACATAGAGCTACCCATGGTTTATGTGACAAACCGAGATGTCAGGTGGGCCAGGAAGGCATAAGGGGTGCTATTCCATTTTTGCACGTTGAGTTCAAGCAGCTTGTGGGAATATCTAGAAAAATGCGATGGTAAGTCACTGGGTGGATAGTGTGGGAGTTCAGATGATAGACTGGGATGAGAATGGGAATTTGAGACTCAGCATATGGGTTTGCTTGAAGTTTTGGAATGAGATCTTGCAGAGAGGTGGGGAAAGAGTGAGGAATAGCCACACAGCAAACTGTCTAAAAGATGAGTAGAAAGAGCATCCATGATCTGGCTGGGTAGACCTGTGGCACCGCACTTGGCTAGCATGCATGGGAACTTGAATTACTGTTCAGAAAAAAGGAAAAGAAAAAAGGGAGCAAAGAGAAGAAAGAAGGGGAGAAGGAGGAAGAGAAAGAAGAGGGAAGAGGAGGAAAAAGAAGGAAGAGAGGAAAGGGAGAGAACAGAACCAAGACGGTGAGCTATGTGTGATAAGAAACAAATGTGCTACTTTCTTAAGTTGTTTTCTGCTCCTGCCTTGAGAAAGTTGCTAGAGCTCACCCCTGAGGAGAAAACCCTATTGGTGAGAGAGTAGGAAGTCCAGAGGATGCTGGCCAGGGTTCATAGAGGACCAGAGAGGAAGAACAGGACCGGGGGCCACAGAGAGCTCAAGAGAGCTTCATTCAGTCTCCAGATGTGTGTCCATGCACTCATGTGAGGAACATACCCTAACCAAGGAGTCATCTGAAATCAGCAGAGGAAATGCCCCCTGAGGGTTGGTGTTCCAGAGATGGGGCTGGTGTGAACCAGGGTGGAAAACTTTTGATTTTCTAGATAACCTTCCTGATAACCATTTGGATATCAGGAAGGATACTCACATGTCAGGAAAGATACCGAGGTTGGCCTTACTACGGCAAATGAACCTGAGAACAAACGCTGATCTGGTTTAACTGCAATACTGAGCGGCGTTTTAATATACCAATAATGACATTGTCATAAAAGAAATAAAGAAAGCAAGCCCACTCACAACACCTACAGCAATTCTAAGAATAAATTCAACGAAGGAAGTAAAAAGACCTTTACGTTAAAAGTTGCAAAACATTTACAGAAAAAAAAAAACCGAAGAAGTTCCAACATGAAGATTTCACATAGAAGAAATCATGTGTCTACCTAAGAACTTCATGAATATTCATAATAGCTTCCTTTGCAGCATCTTCAAATCAGACATAATGGGGGCCAGCAATAAGTGAGTAAATTATCTGCTATCTGCATAAAATGGAACATTACTTACTAATTAATAGGAACAATTTATTAATACAGGGAATGATATCTGTGGTGTTTAGAATAATTAAATTGAGTAAAACAAAAAAAAAACCCACCACTCTACCCCCCACTTAAATATACTGCCTGAGATCCTGGGTTTAATCTCCTCATCTACAAAACAGAAAAAGCACCAAGAAGATGCAGGAGGAATAAAGAGGAGATATTTTGTGAAGTGAGGAAGATTAGAAGATAAATAATAGTAGACTCTGGAAAATATTTTTGGCTTTAGGATAAGCTTTGCTACATTAATTATGAAGATTATTTTGTAATTATCTCTATACATCAAATTACATTGTAAATTTGCGTGTATGAACATCACTAATAATATTCTACATCAAACCCTAAACGTCCCATCAATGCATCTCCGGGCTTCCATAGTCAAAGCCAACACCACACGTGGGAGGTTAAGTGAAGAGATCTTTTGCTGCGTTGTGATGGCACACGGCCCACCGTTCACTTAGATAAGCACACAAAAATGATTTGTATTTCCCCACAGATCTGCCATATGGGGCAAACTTCCTTTTTGTGTGCATTGAACGTAGCTTGAGGTGGTATAAAATAATGAACAAGGAACTGGAAGGAGATTATTACATTTGCTATTTATAACCTCTGTGACTTCAGGCAAGTCATTTCCCCCCGAGGCAGGCAAGCAGAGAGAGAAATCAGGACTTGGCTTGCTTTGGGTTATACACGTACATCTTCGCTTTTCTCAGGCTGTGACTGGCAATCTACTCCTTTGCCAGCGCATATTAGGCCCTCATACATCTCTCTAAATAAAGCAACTAGCAGTCTTGGACCTGGACAGGCATCAAGCTATAAGAACCACCCTCTCTGAACAATGGGATAAGTTTCTCCCATCCTTACTGCCATCAAACTTAGAAACGTATATCAAAGCATATTCTCAGTACATCAGGTGTCAGGAGCTGATGTGGCCTGAACTGGTTTGGGAGAATGAACAATAAGGCAAAACTTATAGAGAGACTCCTGTATTAACCATATGATGCCTATGTATACTTGGGTTGTGCATATGTTCAAAATTAGATATCTTAAGGGAAGGTATGTGCATGGCAGAAAAAATAACTATATGATCTCATCTGTCAATCAAAATATATAGAACCACTCTCATCGCATTCCTTAGTAACAAACCTCTTGAATCTCACAAGAAGTCCCAAACAATAACTGTGGCCCTTGAGCGTCTTCACGCTGAAGCCCATTGCTCTTGTGCAGCGTATTCTGCCCGTTTATGTACCTTTGCTCTGAACAACATTTCCTTGCTCTTTTTGGAATTGTGTGAACCTTTATTTCTTCTTCTTTCTTCTTTCTTTCTTCCCTCCTCCTCCCCCTCCCCTTCCCCCCCTCTTCTTCTTTTCTTCTTCTTCTTCTTCTTCTTCTTCTTCTTCTTCTTCTTCTTCTTCTTCTTCTTCTTCTTCTTCTTCTTCTTCTTCTTCCTTCTTCTTCCCCTCTTCCTCCTCTTCCTCCTCCTCCTCCTCCTCTTCCTCCTCTTCCTCCTCTTCCTCCTCCTCCTCCTCTTCTCCTCTTCCTCCTCCTCCTCCTCTTCCTCTTCCTCCTCTTCCTTTTCCTCCTCCTCCTCTTCCTCCTCCTCCTCTTCCTCTTCCTCCTCCTCCTCCTTCTCCTTCTTCTTCAAGGCCAAGGACCTAAAAGCACCCAACTCAGACCATGACCAGTAAAAACACCCCTCTCAGATTCAAAGAGCTGAAGAGGATGATTACTCAAGATCCTTTGGGTTTGAAGGCTTCAGCTCTTAACTTTCCCAGCACTCTGTGTGTGTGTGTGTGTGTGTGTGTGTGTGTGTGTGTGTGTGTGTGTGTGTGTGTGTGTCTGTGTTGGGGGGTCTTTAACACTAGTTCTGCAAGCAGAATCGTCATTTCATCAGAAACCCTTTAATATTGTGGTCCCCCAATTAGATGGTTATACAGCTTTCCATAACCACTGCCCGAAGTATCACGGTGCACACGATCATGTCAATGGTCCTGCATGTCTTGGGGGAGAAACAATGGATTTAATTTTGTTAGCTTGGCCTTCCCAAGTTTTGACCACAGAATCCTAGAGTTTCACCAAACACCTAATAAACATCTCATAATCTGGAATATACTGGCAATACATACTGTTTTCTAGAGGCCAAGATTTAGTGGGGAGAGGATGCTAGTGTGGCGATGCAGAGGGACGGAGAAGTGGAGAAGCTGATGGGGTTACTGGGAGGGACAGCCGGAGGGCTGTGGAATAGGAGTTATCTGCAGGGGGCGGCAGAGAGAAAGTCTGTGGTGCTGGGAAGCACCATCTTGGATCCTCAGTGCGCCTTTCATTCCTCACTTCCCGCAGCTCCTCACAGAGCCACTGGAAGGCAGGTTGTAGATCCGTCAGCACGAGTGTTCCACTTGGCTTTCACTCCCTCTAATTGGATTATTAGCAGATGGGAGTTTTTCTAGTGCCTTGGCTCTGCATCGTCCATTGTGTTGGGAATGATGAGTGGGGGTGGGGGGAGGGGGTCCAGTTGCACGGCTTCTCTGAGGCTGCTGCTCCCTTTCACTTCTTTTATGAGCCTTAAGACCCTTAGGAACCAGGACTTTAGATACCAGAGATTGTTCCCTTCACACATCCCACTGACGCCGATCGCGTTAACCAATGAAACCAGCTCTGCTGGTCACTTCTGATACAGATCAACCATTATTTGAAAAGGTAACGCATTACCGCACAATTTGAGGGGAAACTGACTTCCACTGCCTGGGATGACTGCTAGCATTTTAATCATAGGCTTTACGTTATGAGTTGTTATTTTACACAACAGTGCGTTCACACGTGTACCAGCGGACCTGTAATATATGGAGGACAGGATCAGGGCCTCTTGGAGATGTCTGCTCTCTAATTTTGAGAACCTGGAATGTGCTTCCGTGTATGGCTAAGGAAGCAGAGAGAGTTAAAGTTGCTAATCGACGGACATAGAAACAAGGAGAGTATGCTGGGCTCTCCCGGTGGACCCAGTGGAACCTCGAGTGTCCTTAAATGCAGAAGATGAAGGCAAGAGCTAGGTCGAGAGTTATAATGTGAAAAAGAGTCAGCTGGCCATTGCTGGCTTTGAAGATGGACGAGGACCATGAGCCTAGGAATTCAAGCAGCCTCTAAAATCTGGAGAAGCCTTACAAAGTAAACGTATAGAGATGCCGCGGTGACTATCAAGGACGCCCCTCGTCTTTTATTCTTGACTCCATTCCTTACCCTACCTAAAAAGTTTCAGAAATGTGTTACATATTCTTTCATGACTTTTCAGCTATACGTAGTAGCGTATAGGTATACACGCTTTAGACACACACACACACACACACACACATACATACGTGCACAGACAGTTGATTTTGAGAATATCATATGGAAACGGAAGCCTGATTATCATTTTTGTCATAGTTAATATCTTTAGACAGCTTTCCCAACCGAGTAAGCCTGCAGGCGCCACCATTGTGACTGGAGTCAGCCTGCCTGACAATGACTTTTTCCATTTTGTGTGTGAGGGGCACAAGATGAAGGCACCATTCGAGGCAGGAAGGGGCAACGCACAAGGTCAGACAGTTGGTAGCAGCATTGGAGAGTTCCGGCGTCAGTATGTGAGGGACACTTGGGGACTTCCCAGCTGCACCGGTCAATACATGCATTAGCATTTTGACCACTTTCAGGTGTATCTTCTGGCACCTAATGCGTTGTTCCACCCGAGATGTAAGCTTTAACACAGCATGCCTACTTCCGTGCTACCCCGAGGTTGGCTATGCTAGATAGTTCCTTTCTCTGCACCACATTTCAAACGTTTTCCATTGTTTCTGTCTAACAAGTTCAAGAAAGAGAAAAAATTATTAGCTCATGGAGAGAGGAAGTTAGACTCAGGAAACGGCAGAAGTCACCCTTTTAGTTTATCTTTCCCTTTATTAGCTTTTGGCTTCGACTATGGCCAGAGACACAGTCTTCTCCTGCTATAGTCGTAAGGAGCCCTTGTCAACTCTAAATTTGGCTTCAGAAATCCAACAAAGGATTCTGACTGCCCAGTTTGTGTCCTGCGATCATTTTTGGATTAACCTCTGTGGTTCTTGATGACAGGTCCATCCTGGGTCTCCCAATCTCCTTCCATAGCTGTGTGTGGGTTCCTATTTGTTCTCAGATAGAGGAGACAATGTATGCCTTTCCACCAAAGAGTGTCACGATATTATGGGGGACTGACAAAAAACCAAATCAAAGAAGGGAAATTCAGGGAACGCTTATTGACTGATATGCCTTTAATACTCTGAAGTTTTAAATACGAATAAAAACTAGGGCAGAATTGGGCCCAGTCAATTCAGAGGTGCATTCATTCATGCAAGATTTAAGATGTTAAAAAACAAACTCTCTTTACTGACCATGAGCACATTTTCCTTCTCAACATTATTCTCTAAACATTGCAACACAACCATTGGCATATTGTCTACACTGTATTATCATTAGTTGTCTAGAGGGAATATTAAATTATGGGGGGATGCACCTAGGTTCTGTCCAAATACTGTGGTACTTTATAGAAGGGACTTAAGTGCCCATGGATTTGGTCACGTGTGCAAGTGAAACCAGTCCTCTAGGGCAGACAAACCACGGTGTTTCTAAACTGCACACAGGTAACTTAAAATGCATGCTTCGTTTAGTGTTCTTAACTCCCAGAAAGGTAAATTAGGCCACAGAATAATAATGAAGACTCCTTTGTGCCATGCAGTGAGCCCCCAACAAGCTGGTGATTTTTCACTAACCCTCCCCACCTCCCCACAGAATCATCTTCCAGACATCCATGTTCACAGAGCTTGCCTGGAATGGTGGCTCTGGCTGTTGTTTTCGGTCCCTCCCACTGGACAAATCCCTGTACTCCCCGCTCTGGCAATGCGACTGGATGGCATTTTGAAGCAAGCTGTCTCTTGGAAACTGAAGCCATTTTGGGAGGCTGGATTGGGAGGCTGGGACAACTGGCATTCAGCTGAGTGGGAGGAGAAGGAGAAACAGCATACCAGCTGCTGAGGAAAGTGTACTGAGAGAGGGGGGAGAGAGACATGGGGGGAGAAACAGAGGGCAGCCATGTGTGTATCAGTGCTCTCTCTTATCTGGGAGTGCATGTGTGGAGGCCAGAGCCAACTCTGGGTATCTTTTATTGACCTTCACCTTCTTAGTTGTTTCTGTTCTTTCTTCTTCTTTTTTTTTGGTCATTGTTTTGTCTTTGTTTTTGAGATAGATTTCCCAAGCTTGTGGTTTGGTTAGACTGGCTGGCCTGCAAGGCCCAGAGATCTGCCTTTATCTCCCAAACCTACCCCTACCACAAAGGGGTCATAGCAGACACCCACCATCCACACCTGGCTTTCTACATGAGTGCTGGGATCTAAGCCAACATCTTCGCATTTGCTTCCACATCCAATATCTCACCCACTGAGACATCTTCCTAGCCCTCCGGAATCTTACAAAGGAGATCAACTGCATCGGAGGACAAGAAAAATGAGTCCCAGAAGCCAAAATAGTAACTGATGTGCACATACAAAACGGAAGGATTGGAACGCATCCTGTGTGACAGAATCACAGTGCATTAAAGGGGGCTCCTTACCCAGCTCAGGGGAGTGTGGAAGGCACACTTGTAGCTACGAGGCTTTGCGAGATGTGCGCGGCACTTCGGACCCTGTACCTTTACGTATGGAGAGTGGATAATGCTGTTCTAGCTGAGTAGAGACATGATACGCAAAGGACATAATGCAGTGGTTAAAAAAAATCATTCCTTTACGCAGTCCTCTTTCTTTTTATTCAAAACGGAGCAGAGTATGATGGAAGAGGTCGATTCCTCACCTGAAAGCATGTTCTCAAATGAAAAGGAAATTATCGCTTTTCTCTCTCGCGCGCACCATCAGCATCCGCCTCTCTCCACGGGAATGGAGAGTCAGCAGCTGACGATGCAGCATTTTCTGCCCTAAACAGCCCCCTTTCTCTCTGGCAGGACAGCCAACATATGTACAGCAGCAGGTGGTATAGGCCAGCGATGAGTGCTGGACACGGAATCCACTCACCCAGCCCCAGGCTGTCCCTGCCATCAGCCACAGCATGTGTGGCCTTGTCCGTTCCTGACAGTCATGTGATTATGATTCCATTCATTCAGTATAAACTGCAGTAGACATGTGTTGCCTCCTGTTCTCCTATGGGTCGTTGTGACAGGCACTTAAATACGAGGCTAAAAATCAAATAAAATGAGAAAATGTGTTTTACAAACCCAGAGATTTTTGATTAGTGTCAGGCCAAGTTTATCTGTCTTCTTGGGAAACCCGGAAAGGGGTTCTTTACCCCATGTCTCATGGTCAAATCTGGCACCTAGTAGATCAGGGTCCTTCAGGCCAAACCACTTGGAAATCTATTTTGGCCGAGGCCATTGCCACTTGGCAGCCCCTATCTGTACCATAGGAAAGCACTTAGAGGGAGTTTGAGCTGTTGGTGTGATGTGGAAACAACCCTAACCTCTACAGCCTGGAAATGGAGTTCACAACTACCAGCAGGCAAGAAGACACAAGTAAGAATGGAATATTGAACTTGACAACAAGCCCGTGCCACCTTCCAGGCACTGTGAGGGGCTAAACATGGCGCCTGGAATCCGTGGCTCAAATCATAGATCTAGGTTCTTATGTTGTCTTTCATTTCTTGTAGTATTAATGATGCTTCTTGGGTTGCAGCATGGTGGGGAGAGCTCACTCATAGGAGAGTTACTTAGGGTGGTGACGGTGAGGCAGTGTGAGCTCTCAGTAACAGAGAGCATTGAACAATTCTGCAAGCTTCGTGGTACTCTCAGTGTGTGCCGATTTCAGACTTAGACGAGCCTAGAAAACATTACCCTCATATTCAAAGAGTAAGGCACTGTACTTGGAGCTGCCTTTCCTCCTTTTCTCTCAGCTTCTCCTTCATATCCCCCTCCCCCTCCTCTTCATACTTCCTACTAAAAATGTATTTAAGAAATAGAGGGTTGGGGATGTCGCTCAGTGGACACAATGCTTGCCTTAAAAGCATGAGCAACAGTGTTTGGATCCCCGGAATCCATAAAAAAGCTGGTAGGTGTGGTGGTTGTCACATTTAGGAGACAGAGATGGGGGGATGACAGGGCAAGTAGGCTAGCTAGACTGGTAAGAACTGGTGAGTTCCAGGTACAGGAACAGATACTACCCCTCAAGAGACAAAGTGGGTAGGTATCATGGAAGAAACCCAACATCAACCCCTGACCTCAGCATGAACATTCACATACATACCACACATACTTACAAACATAACACACACACACACACACACACACACACACACACACACACACACAAGCAACAAAGAAAGGGAGGTTTTCATACACACCCAGACTTGACCCTCTCCCTTCTAAGCCACTAAATAGAACTAGCTTAATTCTCTTCTTAGCCTTAAAAACAAAACAATGAAAGCCTGATTATAATTCAGCCACTGGGTTAAATAAACAATGGGCTTCTACAGGAATAGGTCCCCTCCTTTTCTCCCGTGCCTTCCTCCTAGGGCAAAGCTTGAAGGATTTTTTTTTTCTGGGAAAGGATTTGTTGCTGACACAGAGAACAAAAGCAGACCCAAAGAGATGATTAATTAGGTCCTGTGTCCAAGCCAGGATTCAGTAATGAACATTTGTGAAAGAGACTCAAATCCATTTACATGAAGAAAAGTTGAGTGCAAAATGTTTTTTTGTAATATAAGCAGTGGTGTGTGTGTGTGTGTGTGTGTGTGTGTGTGTGTGTGTGTCTGTGTGTCTGTCTGTCTGTCTCTTTCTCTTTGTCTTTTTCTCTCTGTCTCCCCACTCCCATGTTTGTGTCTGTCTGTGTGTCTGTCTCACTGTCTCTCTGTGTGTGCATCTCTCTCTCTCTCTCTCTCTCTCTCTCTCTCTCTGTGTGTGTGTGTGTGTGTGTGTGTGTGTGTGTACGCACGCGCACACATGTGCCTGCACACACACATAAGCACATGCTATAGAACTGATCTGAGGCAGAACTGGCTATGAGCAGAAATTTCAGGGAGTGTGATGCTGGAGCCAACTCACTGGAACCTTTGCTTTAGTTCTCGCAGGCCCTGTGAACTTGGGTGAGCAAATGAACGTTCTCATTCCACGGTTTTCTCATCTGTAAAGTGCAGAGGAAGGAACAGTCTCTACTCTGCATTGGAGCGAGGACCAAAGGCACTCTCAGAGCAGAGTCCTTGGAACACAGCTTGATGCACAGTGATTGCTTGAAGCCAATTCTGCATTTGTGTACTCTAACCCCTCACTTTAGTGGGAAACAGCACTGTATAATCCATCTCAACAATGCTTTACTTTCATCTGGGACACACTGCAAGGCTTGAACAGCCAACCTTCCTTACAGTTTAACCTAAACACAGGACTGAGTTTGGCCAATAAAATATTAACGGAAGTAAAACATGATTTCTGTAGGCCAAGGTGAGTTACTGGTGCTATTTCTCCAAGCCCCTTGCAGTGTCCCAAACCTATGTGGGACTGGGGCTGGGTCTCTGACTAGCTGCTATCACTAATCTCATCTTTGGTCTTTGGGTCCTTCGTTATTCTTTGTGGTTACAGAATACATAATCTTTCCCAGAAAGAAATCTTTTAAGCCTTGCCCTTGCAAGCAAGGAGTTAAGTCTTTATTGTCTTGTGCTATGGACTGGAGGCTTGTTATAAAAGCTGAAGATGTACCCTGATGGATACAATAGGAGTCTAACTTAAAACATACACGAAGTGACTTGGGACTTCATTCTTTGCTCCTTGCTTCCTAAGAGTTGGGCACAGCAATAAGAGAATATATGGACTCATCTAATATGCATTGGCTATAATTCAGCCCTGGCTCTCCCTAGGCAACATGGGACTTGGAATCAGATGACTTCTCTTCAAATCTTGGCTCTGCCAATCTCCAGTTGTGTAATCTTGGACTAATTCCTTAAGTCCTCAATATGTTTTGTCATCTTAAAAATTAGGACAATGAAAACTTGAAATTCACATGTTGTGGTGGCTTGAATGAGAATGGGTCCCATAGGCTCATGTTTGAATTCTTAGTCACCAGATGATGGAACAGTTTGGGAAGGATTAGGGAGGTGTAGCCTTGCTGAATGAGGCATGTCATTGGTGGTGGGCTTTGAGGTTTCAAAAGGCTTATGCCGTTCTCTGTGTATGAGGAATTTTGCCTACAATTTGAGAATCAAGATGTGAGCTCTCAGTCATTCCTACTGCCATGCCTTTGCCCTGTCATCATTGACTCTAACCGTCTGAAACTGTAGGCCCCAAATAAACTTTTATAAGTTGTTTTGGTCATAAAATTTCATCCTAGGGGTAGAAAAATAATAGTTATATGCTCTTGAAATCATACTTTTAATTTTTTTCTACCAAAAAATACTTCCACATGCATCTGGCCAATTATGTAAGAAGATACCTATTGAAGCATTGTGCTAATAGCCTAAAGTTGGATCCCTTAAAGAGGTGAAAGTTAGGGGGCTAGAGAGATGTATCAGAGGTTAAGAGTACTGGCTGTTCTTTCAGAGGTCCTGAGTTCAATTCCCAGCAACATGGTGGCTGATAACCATCTGTAATGAGACCTGGTGCCCTCTTCTGGCCTATAGGCATACATATAGGCAGAATGTTGTATACATAATAAATAAAACAAATTTTTTAAAAAGAGGAGAAACTTAAGCAATTCATGATGTATTCATTTTTCAGTATATTTCAAACTGCTTTAAATGGGTTTAAAAGCATTATGCATGCTGATATGACTGTCCGCATTATATTGTAAAACATGGCCAAAATAGAGCAATTTTCCTTTGGTTATTTAAGTAAATGTGTACCTATAAATATGCAAGAAACACACATCAGAATGCTTGCAGCACATTTTCAAACACATGTTAGATGCCACAGAAAGAATTTTTGAGGAGGGGAGAGTAATCGGGTGTGGTAAGCATGTCAAAAGATCCTTAGTTTTCATTCTAATGCTTCTATTCTACAACAATGCTGTCACTCACCTGTAACAGAAGAGAAATGGCGACACGTGGTCCTGCTCACCTCACAGACCTATGGCAAAGCTAATCTGAGATAATGCAAGATGAATTCTGATATGTTTGGTATATCCTATTTTCACATTCCTATGTAAAGCAAGTCAGTTTTTAGTTGTTGTATTCTCGGGCATGAATTTACCATGGCTAGAATTTTGAACAGTCTATCCAGGGGCTGTGGAGCCTTCTCGGGCGGTTGTCTGGGTCTCTCCATTTTGTTCTCTTGTTCCATCGGCATGATTTTTTTCTGGTTTCTCCTGTGGCAGTGACCCCACCACTGCACTCTGACTATCTTAACTCATCTTTCTTACTACTCCTTTGGAAGAGGCAGAGTCTTATCCCCAGCCTTTGAAATAGGAGTCTTCTTTATACCTGGGCCAACTCCTCTGGTGACTGTTCGGACACCGCTGAGGCCAACATGATCATAAGAAGTCAACACATGGCTATCAGAATGCCAGAGCCCAGGCTCTTGATGCTCCTGCGATTTAGAGGTTGACTTTCCACACCAACTCTGCTGTCTTTGTCCATTCAGCAAGCTCTGACCCACAATATCTAAAGCTCTTCTCCCAAACCTAATGGTTAATGCTAGCTCTTGGCTAAAGGCTTCACTTCTTCACCTCATCAACTGATCTCTCAGAGGCCTGGTTGGACTTCCTTATAAAATGGTGGCTGAGTGTACTGAGAGGACATTTTCTAAATTAGCATCAGATGTCATGCTTGTGTCTCTTGGCTTGTGCTCATCCCATTGACCACAAAAAGTTTTGCCTAGTTTCAAGAGGAAGACAGAGATTCTACTTTTTGATGGGACATGACAATGTTCTACATGGAGCAGAAATAGTGTAATATGCAATTTTGGAAGATCTAGCCAAAACAGTGGTTCTCAACCTCCCTAGTGCTGCAACCCTTTAATACAGTTTCTCATGTTCTGGTGACCCCCTAACAAGAAAATTATTTTGTCGCTATCTCATAACTCTAATTTTGCCACTGGTATGGATTATAATATAAAGATCTGATATACAGGATATCTGATATGTGACTCCCCAAAGGAATTTTCCACCCTCAGATTGTGAAACATGGCTTTAAGAGTTCTGGTGTTACTGGATGGGTAGATCACATACTGACAACTTGCTGGCTAGTTGAGATCACTGGGGATCTCACCATTCATGTGCCATGCTGAAGTCTGAATGTAGCCCTAGTTTTTAGCCGTTCTCCTGATTGTCTGGTAAGAAAGTGAAGACCCATGGCAGAGAATCATTGCCCATTGTCGTGCCTCAAGCCAAGCTGCAAACATTTTGATAGAAGGTCTGTCCTCAACAGGTAAGAGATTCAATTGAACATATCTTTGGCCTTTCTGATGAGCATGAATTTGGATCTCCTGTCTCTCATGCCAACATGGTCCCTAGGCCCCATCAAGTTGATGAAATGGATGCATAACCTTTCTCAGAGCTTCCCGTGCTAGAGCTAGAAGGAAGTCTTCCAGTTATCAAAGGAGTCTTCATTCCGGCAAGATTGATGCCTGTCTGCAACCGCCACCTCTGCCCGCTGCCATGTCAGAACATTACAGTGCCCAGCAAGAAGCCACTTAAAGATTTTAAGTAGCTTGCAGCAAGAGAAAAGACCTTTTTTTCTGCTGTATGAATAGTGAATTCTCAATCAACTATGTACTGTATTTTACTCTCTTCGATTCTCAAGCCACTGAATAGTGGAAACCGAAATTAATTTAAGGGATATTGAACAAGATAGTGTGCTCTGTCTTTCCTGCTTTGAAATCAGCTGCCCCTGGTCTCACTTTATGCACAGAGAACTCAGAAAATTTTTATTTAAGGTTGACTTTTGAGAGCAACACATGAAGTGACGATGCCAGAAACATAGAAACATACCGATGTGTAAGCACGCGTGCACACACACACACACACACACACACACACACACACACACACTCATCACACACCACACAGCCCTACAATCAAACATCTGGGCTTCGATCCCCACATCCCTGGTCCAGTGTTAAATATGGAAACCAGGGCTTCCTGTACGGTAGGCAAGTTCTACACTACTGGACAGTAAGCCTCTGGGTACAGTGTTGTACTCTTCCAAAATTTAACTGCTAATGGTTTCCTGTTTACTGCAAGCCTCAATGATGATATAAACAGTTTCTTAGAACCTATGCCATATATTATCTGTATTATATATAAAGAACATGAGAGAACTCTGAGATACTGTTTCCCGGAAAATACCCCATTTCCTGGAGAGTTGAACTAGTCACCCAGAGATCATTAACATCACTCAGTGCTACAAGGGCATATTTGCAACACAGGAGATCCCCCCAATAGCAACAGGGGGTAGCCATGAAATTAGTCTGGAGGGAAAGTATGTTCCGTAGTTGTTTGTATACAGTAATGACCCAATTCTATATCTATGTTTGTTAAAACCTTTCTCCACTGCACATGACACCATATACTTTGTGTGTGTAAGTTTTCATATCTTCACATAATAATATATTTTGTGTACATTTATGAAAGCAAATAATGATAAAGTAGATGATTATCAACATGTATTTTTGCATTCATATCTTTGTCCTCTTTCATATTCCTAAACTACATAGTACAAATGACTTTTCCAAAATAAAACATGTGGACCCATAACAACCCAAACCTATATTGTTCAAGGGCCTGCTGTGGTTGTTGGTTGATGTTGTTTGACAGTGCTGGGATATACGTGTGTGTGTGTGTGTGTGTGTGTGTGTGTGTGTGTGTGTGTGTGTATGTGTTGTAGCCTCACACATGCTAGTCTACTGCTCTACCACAGAGCTACATTCTCAGCCTTGGACCCTGGTCTTGATTGTTGCAGTTTTGGTACTGAACTGATACTCTCACTTTATTGAAGTCTTACATTTTCTTGTATTTTTGGTTGTGAGCCTAGCACTTAAGAGCTGAGCCATCTCTTCAACCCAAAGTTCTATATTTTCTTAAACTGAGGTGTAGAAACCTATAGCAGAATCCCACAGACAGGGTGGCACAAACAGCATACATTTTTCTATTCTTTCTTTCTTTTTTTTAAAGATAAGGTTGCATACAGACCAGGCTGGCCTCAAATTTGTTAGGTAGCTGAGGATGACGTTGAACTGATTCTCATGTCTATATCCTTCCCCAGATAAGTGATAGGATCACAAATGGGTCACCAGTCCTAATTTATATGGTGTTAAGGGATCAAGTTCAGGGTTTTAGGTACATCGGGCACATACTTTATAAACTGAGCTTCACTGCTGGCCCCAATCAATATCTGTTTTCACAGTTCTGGAGACTGGTAAATTCAAGAATAAGGTATCTGCTGGCAGTTTTCTCTGTAGTATATGACAGAAATCTTCTCATTGTATTGCTTAATGATCAAAAGTAGAAAGAAGCAATAGTCCTCCCCTAGCTTTTCTCTAGTAATCTCATTCAGAAAGGTTCTGCTTGTGTAACTTTTGAAGGACCCAGTTGCTTAACACTATGACAATGGGCTTGTGATTCCAACCCATGCTTGGAACAATGGTTCAGAAGTTAAGAGCCCTAGCTTCCCTTTCAGAGGATTTGGGTTTAATTCCCACCACTCATATGATGGCTCACAACCTTCTACAAATATAGCTCCTTGAGATCCAACATCCATTTCTGCCTCTATATGGACCAGGCACACAGATATACATGCTAGCAAAACATCTGAACACATTTTTAAGAAAAGAAATAAAAAAGGTTTCAACACATATTGGAAGACATTATGCAGAAATTTCCTCCAGGATAAACCTCCATCTTGGAGAGAACCTCAAGACATCTTTTAAAGAAGGGTAAAACATTCTAACCTGCAGGTAAGCCCATTCATCTCAGGAAGTAAACAAATCACAGGCTTCAGGAAGTACCTGAAACTGAACAGATGCACCCCACCCCCACCCCCAGCCCCAGCTATGTAAGCAATGAATACTGTTGAGAGGCACTCTCAGACCAGGTGAGCCACCTACTTCTAGGTCTCACAGACAAGCTGAGTTGCCTGGAAGAAAAACAGAGATGAGTTAGCTTCACCAACTGAGCCGCCTAGAAAGGACAATCTCCAACTTCTTGAGCTACCTGCAAGTTGTGTGGTGTGCTCCATGTTCACAGTGTTTGTGCAATGTCACCCATGAAAGTTATTTTTGAGTCCTGTAAGTAAGCCCTTACCAAGTTTGTAAGTAGCCAAAACAAACAAGCAAATCTCATTAATTCACTACGTTGGACTTTGGTAATATCCGGATTTTGGTAATATCCTTATTTTGGTCTGTTGTCAGTTATCCACCTGAATAGATGTTCATTCTCATGTTCCCAGAAATGGTATGACAGAAAAATAGGAAAAAACATTCAGCCAACAATATTTTGCCTACCTTTCCCATAAACATACCTACAATCCAATATGATCCAGACAACACTTCACTGAGACATCCAAGTTGATTGTAGAATGTGTCAAGTTAACAATTAGAACTAACCATGACAGGAAGGAGCTTACTGCAGAAACATATCTTTTCCTTTAGAAACCAGGAAATAAAAGAATCAAGTATTTAGTCTGACTTCCTATAGGAATTGCACCTCAAGGAACCAACCAATGTTGGGGGTGTGTTTCTCTCTGTAGGTAGGGCTTCCAGCAGTAAATGAAGAAAATATACCATGTTGCAAATCCTACATAATGGATGCAGGCAATGACCAATGGTAATGAGTAACAGCACTTAAACGAGGACAGTGGGATATTATGTTCCACCTGATGAAAGGCGTCACTGTCTGGAGAGGATCCTGGAGAGAACCTGCAGCCTGTTGCTGTAACTGCAAATTCTCAGACAAAGAAAAGAGAATTATGTGAGATGATAGTATGGCAATGAGACCTGAAGAGATCTACATTAGCAACTCTACAGACAATTGAGTTTCACCAACAAGCCGAACTGTGGCTCTGTGGCTCTGTGGATAACTGAACTTCCATTCTGGTCTCCATCCTTCCACCATTTCCACATCTCTACCCAGTACCCTTTATTCAAAGCCTAGCAATGGGACCTGCTCGGGCAGTAGAACAGTTCAGAAGTGAACTGAGCAGAAGGCACGCATGCATCCATCTTGTCTCTGCTTTTGTCTGTGGATGTGATGAGACAAGTTCTTTAAGTCCCTGCTACCTTGATTTCACCTCAGTGATGAACTGAAACCGGAAATTATATGCTAGATAAACCTTCCCTCTCCTGAGTGGCTTTTTGTCCTGGTATTGTATCTCAGCAATGGAAATGAAATTAGGGCATCTTCCAAGATGCTGGTGAATGTGGCTTTTAGTACCTGTATTAACTATGGATGTTTAACATATTTAGAATGTTTTAGCTCATTGGTTTTATATTATGTACATCAGTACTCAGATTGCCCCACTGTAGTCAGGGGAAGCTTGATGTTTGCCTTTGAGACACTGACATCATTGAGAGTGCCATTGCTGTCAGAATGAGAGGGCTTCTCAGCATCAATCTCATATCTCCCCCCCATGTTATTGTTGCTGGTGTGTCATGTTCACAGATGACTCAAATAAAAAAAATCAACTGAAATGAAACGTTTACTTGAAGAGAATGGGAGTGAGCTTGGGATGGTGAAGAGTAGGCAGAGGTTTCAGTGAAGAAACAGGCACTGTCTTCGAGGTCACGCTTTTAAACCAGGCTAAGAAGAAGAAACTGAGTAGTAGACACTGAAGAGTGATCCCCGGGTTCCAGGGGTCTGACAGCCTTACATGGCCCCTTGCTGTTGTAACTCCACATAGTCCCCTGACCCAATGTTCTCTTTGGCAGAGTCAAAAAACTACTATAATAGTGACATTGACTGGGACTGATTCACCCCAGGGTAAGGCTGTCTCTAGACAATAAAACACAGCCCATAGGCCTTAGGGCTGGCTTCATTTTAGAGGCCAACTCCTTGGTTGTTCCGATAACCATTTACAGATCAGCCTCTTTCTCCTGGGTTTTGAACAGCTGGTAGCAATTTTCTTGTACTAAATGACTGCTAATTATCCCATACACAACACTTAATTCATGCCTTGCTGGCCGAGTTGAAACTTCACCTACTCATTTTAATTACTCCATACCCTGACCCCCTTTTCCCATCAGCCCTCCATTCTTAATCCCACCTCGCATCTTCAGCACCACTTTCCAGAGAGTGAGAACCAATTGAACGGAGGCTTCTGGCAAGGGTAATTCTCCCTGGATTGGAACACGAACCCCTGGTTCTTCACAATGAGCCACCTAATGGGAAAATGAAGCCCCTGTGGAAAGCTTACCATCTCAGCATTATGGTGACCTAAAACATGACCTTGCATCTCAGTGTCCCTGAGGCCTAGTACTAATAATTTTATTACCGTGCTGCGTGCCTTTGCTTGTGCTGTTTAATTTCTCAATCATTTTCACTTCTAAATGGGAATAGTGCCCTCCTTGAAGAGTGAAGAGAGATAGTATACACTTACATGTCACTTGAAGACAGGCAAGCCATCTAATAAATGCATTGTTAGTCAATTTTGTCACTGCGTGGGTATTTAAGGGTATCCTTACACAAATCTTAATGGTCTAGGTTACTCACTTGACTTAGTCTCTTGATGCAAGGAAGAAATACAGTACACATGAGATGTACGAGGATGTGGTCTGCGTACCATGATGTCCTTGCTTAACAGTGGACATTTAGAAGGTAAGAATATCTGCTAAAATAATGCGAAAACTATAAATGCATAAGTCAGTGGCAGCCATTTGTCACTGTACATCATTTTTACATATCGTGCTTTGATATGGCTCTCGGCACAGGATATTTGTTTATGCTCGCATGACAGGCACGCACTGTGCTACAACCATCAAAAGACTATGATGTAACTGGCCAATAGAAAATCTTCAGCTCATTTTAACCTTATGGGACCGCCATCATATATGCAATCCATCACAGACCATGGTGTCATTATGTGGTGTATGACCATACATTAATGGAATTAATAAGCTATGAATTTCTTTAAGTATCCAACTTGGCAAGTTAAGTTTTTGTGAAATATTACTGTGTCTTCACAGTAAACGGTAAAGAGAAGAAAGTCTCCCATGCATGTGAATAATAATCTGTCATTTCTAAAGAGGTTTTCATTTATTATCCCACTGGGTCCTAGTCACAAATGCTAAACTGGATCAGACAATGAGGATAATCTCTTACATGGATAGAATTATACTCCCCGTGTCCCAAAAGGCTGCAGTTCTTAGCTCCGGTGCTTCAGAATGAGACCTAATTTGCATATAAGGTTTTTGCAGGTATAATTGCTGAACATGAGGATGAGGCCATGCTGGGATGGAGAACATCTTTAGTTTTAATGTCTAGTGTCTTTTAAAGGAGCAAGAGAATAGAAGATGGGTGGGTAGGGACTAATAATGTTCTCCTACATCCCCATAAACCTGCTCTGTGACTTCACAGGGATGTAAGAAGTACCGACAGGCCAGGGAGAACAACTGTTGACAGCAAAGTAGGACACCAGATCAATTTCAGAACACCAACCACTAGCTTTATGACGGAGACAACAGACTTCAGCCTCTAAGCACTGAACAGGAGGACAGCAGAGGAAGAGAGTCTCACCTTCCTCTCTAGATCCACGAATGGAAGGAAAAAAAAAGAACCCCCAGAAGCAAAAACCAAAAACATCTGCACAACAGAGATACAAGCTGAGCACGGGAGATGCTGGGAGCCACCCACTGCCCTAGTCACACGTCACTACCTGCCAGTACTGGAACGAGCAAGTGGGAAATGGCTCTCTAAAGCCTCCTGATCTCATCATGAAGAACATGAGACCCAGAGAACCACAGAACTACATGAACAACCCATAGGAGATGACCTCTCTATAAAATCAGTGAAGCAAACATGCCCCTGCTAGGGCTGTGGACCCTAACAGAAAGGCATCATGAGCCCAGGTTACATACAAGTATCCAGATGCAAAGGCAAACGCAGGCATGGGTGCAGCCACACTGAGCTGCAAACATTTGGACCTAGCAATTCACATGGAGGAGATGAGATCACTTAGAACACATGCACAGACAGTAGCTGGTCAGGCAAGAGTTATTCCAAGATGGTACCCCATCCTTATGTTTGGGAGACTCAGAAGAGAAGGTGGATCCCAAAGATGGCTGGACAAAAATTCAAGCTAAAATGCAACCCATTAGAACTACACTGAAGAGCTCCGTACCAACCGATCTGATCTAATGAGTTTGAATTGTAGACGCAAGAAGCAGCACCCCCACTTACGACAGGTGGGAAGGGATGATGGCAGCACTCATCCCACAAAGGAAGAAAACTTGGCTCATAGCATCGTTAATTTACATTGCCATCTGTCATTTTAAATTTTTCATTCTTGAATAAATATTTAATTTTTTAATATTTTTATATGCCTTGAAATTATTGTTGTTCTGTGTATGCCTATACGTGTTCTGTTTTATTAACTGTACTATTTCTCTTACCCACAATCCAAATACTTTCCCTTTCCTTTCCTCTGTCCTATCCCCTTCTCAGTCTCACTCTAAATTTATGTGATTTTAATAACCTTAGATCTTCGCCTGTTCCAAAAATATCTCAGCTCCCTCAGCTGAGTATCCTTCTTTTACTTTCTTCTGTTCTTAGAATAATTCTTTCTCATTCTGCTCATTTTATTTCAGTTTCTACCCACAGTTACTAACACTTTGTACTGCGCATTATCCATGCCCTTTTCCTTCCTCAAAAATTATTAGGACCCAAGGGAAATTTTTTTGATTTGCTAAACCTTCACAATGGCCTTATCAGTCAATTGTGGTTGGTTCTGCATTTACAGAATCCCCTGGAGGTTGCTCGAGGTTCTCTAAGGATGGAGGCTGTACACTTAGCTACTGAGCCACACCCTCAGTCTAGAGGGGAGAAACGGCACTCAACCCAGCTAAACTGAGTCACCCTTGAGTCATGTAATTACCTCAGTTGAAAAAATACAGGTGATTTTTAAGAATCTAACTCACGACATAACTCTGTGTCCAAGTCCCAATGCAGAAACACAAAGAACATGAAAAAAAAATCAATGAAACATGGCTTCCAGGGTTACTAAGTCTACAGCTGTGGGTTCCAATGAAAGTTGATTAGGTGAAGTCTCAGGCAAAGAATTGGAAATGAGAATTGTATGGGTGGTCGATGAAAGCAATGAGATTACAACTAAACTCTTCAATTACTTCAAAGAGATTATGAACAAAAAGCTTAATGAAATAGGGAAGTCAGTACAAGTTATGACGCAAGAATTCACTAAAGATATAGAAATACTGGAGAAAGCAAACTGAAATGTCAGGAATGAAAGCCTCAATTAGTCAAGTAAAAATCTCAGTGGAAATCCTACTCAAGAGACCTGAATTGGTGACAGAATAGCAGGGCTTAAAGACAAGGTGTATGAACAAAAGAGATACAAAAGAATTACAAAAGAATGACAATAAAGACTTAGTAAAAGTATGGACAGAACACGTGACATCTGTGGGACACTGTTGAACCATAATATAGAAAAAGAAGTACAAACTAAAACCATTGAAAACACATTCAATAGTCATAGCAGAATAAATGTTCAATTAAGGGGAAGAGATGAGAACCTATAGGATGCCTCTGGAAGGTTGGGTGGACAAACCCAGAAAAGCACTCCATACCTTACATCACAGTTAAGGAATTAAAGTTCTGAGCAAAGAGCATTGAAAGCCACAAGAAAGATGTTCCACACCACGCACGAAATCTACTATAGTTACAGTAGGTTTCTCAACAGAAACTCTAAAAGCCAGGATGGTATGGAATGTTATATTTTAAGATCTGAAATCAGTAACTGTCAATCTAGTTTACAAGATCCAGTGAAACTCTCCTTCATTCCTAAGAGAGGAAGAAAACCTTACAGGATAAACACAGAATCACCCCTCATGCCTTCATGTACATACGCCTCACAGAAATTATAGTTCATGATCAACCCAAGGATGTAAGAATGGTTCACAATGCTGTACCCAACCTCAAGTTAAACTAGAGAGCATAGCAATAGAAACAGCATGTCTCTGGCACCAAGTCAAACACATAATTAAATGGAACATTATATAATACTACATACTAGAGGAAAGACAGCATACTCAACAAATGGTCTTGGTAAAACTAGATGTGGGCTAAGGTGTGGCAGCACATGCCTTTAATTCCAGCATTGTGGAGGTAGAGGCAAGTGGATCTCTGTGAGTTTGAGACCAGTCTGATTTACATAGTGAGTTCTAGGACAGCCAGAGCTACATAGTAAAGCCCTGTCTTTAAAAAACAAAAAACAAACAAACAAACAAAAACAAAAACAATGAAGGGATGAAGACAGCAATTCACCCATAAAACCTTGTTTCTAGCCTATAAGATATGAAGGGGCAAAAATGGATCAGAGACTGAGGGAATGGCCAGCCAATGACTGGCCCAACTTGAGATCCATCGCATGGGTAGGAACCAATCCCTGACACCATCAATGATACTGTGTTTACTGTGCTGTGCTTAGCATAACTGTCCTCTAAGAAAGCTCCACACAGTAGTCCATGGAAACAGACGCAGAGACTCACAGCCAAAATATTAGACGGAGCTCAGGGAGTCTTGTGGAAGAACTGGAGGAAGGATTGAGAAACCAGGAGGAGACAGGAACTTCACAAGATGACCAACAGAATCAACTAACCTCAACCCTTGGGGGCACCCAGAGACTGAACCACCAACCAAAGAGCAAGCATGGGCTGGACGTAGGCACCCCACACCTATGTAGCAGATGTGCACTGGTCTTCATACAGGTTCCCCAACAACTAAAGTGGGGGCTGTCCCTAACGCTATTGCCTAACTGTGGGTCCAGTTCCCCTAACTGCTCTGCCTTTTCTGGCCTCAGTGGGAGATGATGAACCTAATCCCACAGTGACTTGTGGGGCCAGTATGGATTGATACCCAGGGAGGGTCTTCTTCTTCTCAGAGGAGAGGGGAATGAGGAAGAGGAGGGGTTCTGTGAGGGGGAACCTGGAAGGAAGGGGATTGTAATGGACGTGTTACAGTGAATAAATAAATAAACAAATAAAGTCAAACCACTAAAACCTAGGTTGGTGTGGGACATAAAACCATGCCAGGAAGTTTGGTAAGGTAGAACAGGTTGACACCTGAAAACATGGTGGGCACACACCTGAGGTTTAGGTGACTCCCAGGTCCCTGCCAGACTCCTGACTTAGAACACGGGCCGTGTTTCTCACATAAGAAGTGACCACAGGTCATGTAGACCCAAAGCAGAGTTCTCCATGTTAATGAGGTACCTAGGGGCCCAGAGGGCTTAGCCCATAAGCTTCCTTCCCAGACAATCCTCCCTGCAAAAGGTATTTAATCTGAGAAGTGGGGTATGGCTTTACACATCCATTTTCCTCCATGACAACAAACGTTTGGAACCGTAGACTGGCTCTTTTCACCAACATCTGCCATGAGGAGCCATGAAGATCTTCGCCTATAGAACCACTGCCCAATTTCTTGTAGAAGGTCTCTCTGCATTCCTGAGCCACCACAGCCACCAAGACTGCCACTGCTGCCCCATCCCCTGCCCTAGGCTAGATGTTGTCCCCAGTCCTAGACTTTTACCTTATGCATTGTACTTCTATTAGGGGCCCTCCACTGATAGGGAGGGTAACTTCATGCCCCACCCAAACCTCTTATCTGACAGTTGTAAAAAGTCCTTGTGTTTCTCCTTGAGGAGCCCTTACACACCTGGATACGTCCTACTTTCTTCTGAGCACCTTTTTCTCCTAATCTCATTTTTAAGCCTATATTAAAACGTATTTATAACATATCCAGCTCTTCTAGCTCTAAAATTATTTTTTGTACTAAAGCCATGTACTCTAAGACTAGGAGCACTAACTCTCAGGCTACAGTGGGTACCTATGCATCCTTTATTTGTATGCACCAGATACTGACATTTCTACTGAAATCAGGGATGTGGGAATAGTACTCACTCTCTCCTGTTCTATATAGTGTTTGAAGTCTTAGTTGAAATTAGACAAGAGAAACGAAAGGGTTACGTAGAGAAAGAAGCCAAATTATCTCTACCTGCAGATGACATGTTCCTATATAAAAAATGCCCTAAAGATTTTACCAGAAAACTATTAAAACACATAAGCACCTTCACAAAGTAGCAGGATATAAACTCATTATACAAAAATCAGTAGCCTTCCTCTACACCAACATTGAGCATAGGAAGAGAGAAACCAGGAAAGCAATCCCATCCAGAGTAACTTAAAAGCCACTCTGAAATAGGCCTTTCCCAAGAAGTGAAAGACTCTACAGAGAAAAATTCCAAGCACTGAAGAGAACTATTGAAGAAGAAAATACAAGATGAAGAGAGCTCCCATGCCAGTAGATTGGTGGAACCAATATTTTTAGATAATAGATTTCCAAAAGGTGATTTTCAGATTCAATGCATCCCCATCAACACTCAATGATATTCCCCCACAGAAATAGAAATATCAATCCTGAAATCTATATGGAAACGCAAAACATACTGAATAGCCAAGGGAATCTTTGTAGAAATAGCAATGGACGTATCATAGAGCCTCATTTCAAATTATCCTCCAGAACAATAGTAACAAAAACAACATGGTTCTGACACAAAACTAGGCATAGAATCCAAAAGAAGACCCAGAAATAAATCCAAACAACCATAGCGACCTGAGAGTTTTTTAAAGATATCAAAAGTCTTTATGTGTAGAGGGCAACTTGAGGGAGTAGGTTCGTCCTCCCATCAAGTGGGTATGTAGTTCCAACCCAGAAGAATCTAACTCCAGTCACCAGGATTTGTGGGAGGTGCCCTTACCAGCTGAGCCATCTTGCTAGCCAAAGAATATGGAGAAAACAGAATGTTCCCATGTAAATGGACAAAAGTTCATCCAGATATCTTACCTTGCACAAAAACCACTTTGGACTGGATCAACGACCTCCATATGAGACCTAAAACTTTGAAACTGCTAGAAGAAAACAAAACCAAAACCTTTCAAGATACAGGCACAGACAAGGATTTTCTGAAAAGATCTCCATTGGCTCAGTGAGTAATTCTGAGAATTGACAGTAGGAAGGTATGTTATTTGAAGCATTTCACCCAGCAAAGGAAACAACAAGGTGGAGAGAAAGTCTACACAATGAGAGGAAGTCTTCTCAAATGAACAGACTGTTCTCAAAAACAAGGTACAGCCGATTAGACACATGGAAAAAATGCTCAGTGTCTTTTATCCAAATTAAAGCTACCTTCAGATCCCCCTTCCACTAATCAGAAGAGGTAGCATCATCAAAGCATACAAAGGGCTCCAGGGAGGATGCTGGGTAAGAGAGAGGGAACTCTTAACTGCTGCTAGTGGGAAAGTGAACTAGTCAAGCCACTATGGAAACTGGTGTGAAGGGGCCTTAGGAAACTAAAAATGGGAACCAGACAATGGGTTGGCTGTTAACAGCACTGGCTGCTCTTCCAGAGGACCCCAGTGTTGATTCCCAGCACCCACATAGTGGCCCGCAACCATCTGCAACTCCAGTTCCCAGGGATTGAACACCCTCATCTGACCACCATAGGCACCAGGCTTGCTCGGTGTGCACAAATGCATTCAGGCAAAACACTCATACAACCACCGAGGGCCAGAAAGGCTAAGTCCGGGTTGCTATAAGATTTACAGTAGTGAAAAATGGGCATTTGAAGCCCTGTTCAGAGTTGAGAGTCACTGGTTAAAGACGTTATAAAACTAAAAAGAATAGGAAAATCCTACTGAACACCTAAACTTGGTATAGCACAGAAAAGAAAAGGTCATTATGGCTGGAGAGATGGCTCAGTGGTTAAGAGCACTGGCTGTTCTTTCAGAGGACCAGGGTTCAGCTCTCAACACCCAGATGGTGGCCCACATCTTTGCAAGTCCAATTCCAGAGGCCTGGAGTCTTTGCAGGCTTCAGGTGCACAAGTAGCAGCATTTGTAGTCAAAACAGGCGTGTAAAATATAATGCATTGTGGAATAGGAATGTATAGACATAAAATAGAACTTAATTCGTTAGAAGAAGAGGAGGAAGGGAGGAAGAGGAAGAAGAAGAGGAGGAGGAGGAGGAGAAGGAGGAGGAGGAGGAGGAGGAGGAGGAGGAGGAGGAGGAGGAGGAGGAGGAGGAGAAGTGCCCTGTGGCATGACCATGCCACATACAGAAAACAGGGTTCTATTCCTCAGCTCTCTTTTTGATGGGAGCTTCATGCTCTCATCACTTGTGGCAGAGAGAAGGAAAATAAATGTGTACAAGAACCCTGTTCTAAAATAAAACCACCCATAGCAGTAACCTTGAAAGATGACTTCAAGAGCCTCTCCCTCCCACCTTGACGTTTTAATGGGGTCGGCAGTTTGAGCTTCTTTGTAATGGAAACCAGAAGAACTCTTAAAGGAAAAGGCCACAAGAGCAGGCCCAGCAGCTTTTGTGTCTAACTGTATCAGCTCCGTCCTCAGCAAATGGCAAAGTTGCCCGACAGGCAATTACTGCTGTTCCTAATTGCTTCTATCAAACCCGGCTGTTGGAAATACCTAGTGCCCCCATACCCAGGCATGCTTCAGCCAACCCGATTTTCTTGGCTTTGGTTAATGCTCTATTTTTGGCACACTGGATGCTGTCTGGCAATTGAGTCCATTCAGACGTGTTAAACTTTCCAAAGACCCTCTTTGATCAATGCCAGAAGATGATCTAATTAGGTTCTGTCTTAAGGAGAAAAATGGCAAAGCACAATGTCTCCTGTGTTCTTTGTCAGGGCCCCGAGAGAGAGGATGAAAGCTCCTTCAGAGCTCTGCCCGTAGCTGTCCACAGAGAAATGGGTATTTGTACAGGAAACTATGGATGCCCCTGGGGAAGGATGAGTTTTGATTTTAAAGTAAGTACACTCTGGCATATTGCTCAATGTAGGAAGCATAATTTTTAGCAATATTTTATTAGTTCTCTGAAAGTGTTATACAATGTATTTTGAGCACGCACGCGAGCGCGCGCACACACACACGAAAATCTCCCTTTATCTCCCTCTTCATCCTTTTATCTTTTCCAATCCAACTTTGAGAGATCTCCATCTTTTCCCCTTTCCCCATGAAGTCCAGTTGGTGTTACTCAGCTAGTCTCGAGAGTGAGGCCTGTCCTGGCATATGGTCAGCTATCAGTGGTGACATCGTTGAGGCAAATTGACTCCATTTCCCCAACAGCTTTCCGATGCCAAGAGCTCCTCAGCTTGTGGGAGAGTTCATAGCTTTACCACTCTATGTGGGGAATTTTGGCCAGAGCTCGCACAAACCTTGTGCATGCTTTCACAATCGCTGTGAACTCAAATGTACAACTGCCCTGTTCTGTTTGGAGAACACTTTTTCCCTGATGGGAAACAACCTCACAATCTTCCTGCTTCAAGTTTTTTTTTTATTTAAAATCTTTCCAATGTGATTAAATTACAGTCCTAATATTTCCCTCCACCATGTTTTAAAGTGTTCACTGGTGCGAGTACCTCGACTCCCATCAGGTTGAACATGAGCTAGGCTTTCTGGTGCATCTCTTCAACTCATTCTCCAAGAACCAGCAGCAATTCACTTTCAAAACTGTACCTCCACTAAAGGGTTACTTTACAGGTACTACAGAAAGAAAAATCTAGAAGGAGCTGGTGTTTTCTATGACCAGATATTGTAGAATTAGTGCAAACCAGTCGCTATAAAGATGAATAGAAACATGACAAACTGTGGAGAGGAAGTAGGATATGATATCAGAGTTATTACAATACTGAACATGTCATTTTCAATAAAAACGATCATGTATGCAAAGGAACGGGAAAGTAAGGCGGATGCACAGAATGAATATAAACTCTCCCCGAGGAGTCTGACACTGTGGTAACTAAAGACTGTAAAGCCACTGTCCTATAAACAGAATCCCATGATAAAAACCATGCAAAAAGTGAGGAAAATATGAAAAACGATGCCTTTCGAGGGGAGAATAGCTACAAAGGAATATTTGTAAACATTCTGGAGACTCTGGAGTTAAAGCGTAAAACCACTAAAGTGAATTCAACTGGCACTACCCGCACAAGTATGTCGCGCCTAATCCGCGGGAATCCCCGCACCACACTTAAATAGCTAGCGCTGGCCAATCCTAGCAAGCCACGTGGGGATAGCGGATAGGTTGTACTATGCGGAAGCGACCAGGCCAAGCAGGAACAGCCAAATAAGGACTTGTTTTTCTCAAGGAGCGGAAGGCGGGAACCGGCGCCATCCCTGGGGCTCGGGACCTCGCAGCTCCCTACACAAGTAGGTCCGAAAACCCAACCCTAATCCTAACCCTCACATGAACTTGCACCCTCGGCTGAGGAGCGATGGGCAGTTGGTGGCTGCTAGGAGAAGCTGAATTGGATTTCTTTCAAGCAAAGTCCCATCTTGGTAACCCACACTCTCATAGATGGTCCTTCTAGGATGAAGCCCTGCTAGGTTACCAGTATTCTTGTAGACAATCCTTCTAGGAAAAAGGCCCTGCTAGGTTACCCATGCTCTCACAGATGGTCCTTGACCCATGTCTATACAGACAGCAGGAAGTAGGAAGTAGTCTCTGCAAATTAAAACCAACAACATAAAGACAGCACAACATTGAGAAGGAAAAATGGGGGAGTAAGGGTAGATGAGAAAATGGAGACAAGGAGTGGTGACTAGATTTAATCAAAACACATTCTGTGCACTTCAAAATTCCCAAACAATAAAAAAAAAAAATGGGGTGTGGAGGTGGAATTCCACCAGAAGAGGACAAAATTATATTTCATTTATTAGAAGAAATTTACAGCTAACTGGAATGTCAATCTATTGATGTCAACTTCTTGGAGAAAAGGAAGAAGAAAGGTTTTCTTCAAAATGAACAGACTCTCAAAAATATATGAGAACCATAAAGCTTACCAATATCAACAAAATAGAAACCTTGGTGGGTGCAGTCAGTGGGGGGGGGAGAAAAAGAAAGGACTAGAAGAATATAGATAAAGAAATAATAACCTAAGCTACTCAAATGAATTAAGAAAACCACACTAATCTGCATATTCAAAATTCATAGATACATTGAAGAGGAAAAGAAGAGATCATGTTATTTGAAAGGTTCAAAAGACAGTGAAAAGATATAAATTAACTTTCAAAACGTGTTGAAAGGAAAGACTCCCTTTAGATTCAAGCACACATATAGGTTAAAATGAATATTACCTAAAATAAACGTGGTGCAAATAATAAAAATATATAACTTGGAAACGGGAAATATGAATGACTGTACTAAAGTCAGAGAAAATAGACTTTAAAGAAAAAAATGTTATCAGAAAGATAATTGCATAATGACAAAAGTGCCAGTCTATAAGGAAAGGTATAATTATTATAAGCATAACAAAGAGCATGAAGTACATTTTATTTAAAAAAATCTGTCAAAAAACAAAGGAGAAAAATGACAATAGCATTATTTGGAGACTTGAACAGTCTAAACTCATTAGACTACAAAGAAAACTAAAAGGAAGTAGATTTCTTGAACGGCACTGTAAACTAGATGTCTTAATGTAGCTCTGTAAAGTACCCCCCTCGACAGTGCCAGAATATTTTTCTCAAGTCCTCGTGGAACATTTTCTGAAGTAGTTTAAGGGGCGCCAAACCAAGCCCAACATGTTTACAGGTGAAGTCATGCAAAATTCATTTCCTAAACATGATGGAATCAACTTGGAAATCAATAATGGGAGGAGAGTTGAGGAATTTACAAATGTGTGAAAATCAGGAAACACATTTCTATGTAAGTGGGTTGGCCATTGGACCAGACAAAAATGTCAGAGAGAATTGGAGAACTGAGAGGAAAATATGCCCTACCGTAACTCATGTGTGATCAGAGGGAGAGTTTACCTGCCAGTGAATATACTAAAAATAAATATCTTAAATCAAAAGTGTAAACTGTTACCTTAAGAAACAAAAAAGAAAGAAAGAAAGAAGGAAAGAAAGAAAAAGAAAAAGAAAAAAAGAAAAGAAAGGAAAAAGATCAGACAAAATCCAAAGGTAGCAGAAGGAAAATTAGAAAGAGGGATAATTCATTTCATAAAAACTAGAATTAGAAAGACAGAATACAGGATAGAAATAAAATACAGAAAAAAAAATCAACCAACCAAAGTTTCTTCTTTGAAATTAAAACTAGTAAATGATTAGCACGTCTGAACTGAGCAAACAAAGAGACCATATTCAAGTTAGAAAACTCTAGAAAGAAAATTGTTGATAACAAACAAAGACATAAGAGCATTGAAAATGGAATTGTGGTAGTCAGATGAGAATGTGCCCCATAGGCTTAGATATTTGAACCCTTATTCCCAAGGTGGTGGTGCTGTTTGAGGAAGTTGTAGAACCTTTGGGGAGGTGGAACATTGCTACAGAAGTTGCATCCCTGGGTGTTTATGATCTCAACCAACATGCAGTTTTCTTTCTCTGCTTTGTTCTCAAATGTGAAGATGTGAGCGCCCAGCTTCTTGCTCCCGCCGTCATGCCTGCCACTTACAGCCTTCCCTTCGTGCCACGATGTACTCATTCTTCCAGAATCGTAAGCCCAAGTAAACCTTTCCTTCTATAAGTTGAATTGGTACCTAAAACAGAAGTTGGTACTGGAGAGGGGGCTGTTGCCATGAAGAATCTGTCCATACGTGTGTGTGTGTGTGTGTGTGTGTGTGTGTGTGTGTGTGTGTGTGTATTTTTTTTTTTTTTGGAAGGATGTGGAAAGCTTTGGAACTTGGAACCAGATAATAGTTGAATGCTGGATGTAAGCAGAGCTTTCACGGCCATCCTGATAGGAGCCTATAAGGTAACTGCGCTGAGAGCAACGTGGACTATGGAGGCCCAGCTCAAGGCATTTCAGACGGGAACAATACTGACAACGGGACTAGATGGACTACTTTCTTTGGCAGGAGAGATGTTAAGACAGGGTAACCTTGAATCGGTGGTGCTGCTTTTGGTAATGCTTATGCTGATTTGCAATAAAAAAAAAAGGCAAGTGGATCAGAAAGAAATAAAGCTGTACAGTTTGGAGAGAAAAAGAGCATTAAAAAGCTTAGCATTATAGAGGAGGCTTGCGCTGGAAGAGAGGTTAAGGAAATTAGCACCCTCTAGAAGAGACGTGATCTTCATTGGAACAAAGGATAGGTGCCCTCAGGGCAAGACTCCACCCAGCTGAGCTTCCAACTTAGGAAAAGGAAAAGGCCTAAGGAATGTTCTAAACCTAGAAAGTCACAGCAAACAAAATCTGCTGCTATTGCGGTTATGGGATTCAGGGTCCACCCCAACTTGGCAGCTGAACGTGGAGTGTCGTCCATGTGGTATTGGCTTTAGAGGCTGAAAAATGTAAGAGCGAAGGGGTCATGGATTCTCTGTTTTCAGGGAGCTACTGAAGCCAGGCAACATGTGGCTGGGGAGTCCCTTGCATGACAGGCCGGAAAAATTAGAGGCTGTGAGAGACCACTGCATGAAGCTGTGTCACTCTAAGATGTTGGGGATGCTGGAGCCTTGGGATATCTGGCAAGGAGAGCTGCATACAAGGAGTGAAACTAACTCAAGACAAAAGAGAGGCACACGCTACAGGCAGCAAAGATGGCGGAACAAAGATCTGGGGATTCTTCGACACCATTCAGGGAACTACAGTGTTTGCTAGGCTGAGGTTCAGAATTCCGCACCATATCCCCTTTCCTCCCATTTGAAATAGTGATGTATATTCTGTTCCGCTGCGTGTTGAAAGCATGCAATTTTCTTTTTATTTTTACAGAAGCTTACAATTAAGAAATTGTCTTCAGTCTCAGAAGAGTTTTTAGACTTTGGGATTTTAAACAACGTTGAAATTGTGAAAGACCATGGCAACATTTAAGTTGGACTGAAGCTAAGCATATCTTGCATTGTGATGTGGCCATGAGCGTTTAGGAGCCAATAGAATGTGGGGGGTATAAATGAGACTGTCCCCCACAGACTTGGATGTTTGAATACCTGGTCCCCAGTTGGTGGTACTGTTTGTTGGGGGGCAGGGGGCTCACGAGAACCAGCCTTTCTAGGGGATGTTTGTTACTGGAGGCTGGCTTTGACGGTTAATATTATATACCATTACTACTTTCCTCTCCCTGAGACAGAAAAGTATGTTTCCAGTTCTAGTTGTGAGCTCGCCCTCTCAGCTTCCTGTTCCAACTGCCATGTCTGTTACTCGTTGCTATGCCTTTCTACCACGATGGACTATTAGCCCTCTGTAAGCCCAAATAAACAGTTCCTTCTATAAGTTGCCTTGGGCATGTTAACAAAAAAGGTAAATGATACAGAAATATTATAATCATTTGCACACAGATTACAAGTGAAACTGAAAAAATATCTAGAAAAGATACAAACTAACAGTGACTGAAAAGGAAAAGGCACCCTAAATAGACCTATGGGAAGTAAACAGGATGAATTAGTAATCTAAAAAATAAATCTAAAAGTATTTGCATGAGCTGGACACAGTGGCTCATGCGTTTCGTCCCAACATTCAAGAGTCAAATGGTTCTCTGTGAGTTCAAAGCCAATCTAAGCTATGTAGCCCGCTGTAGGATGGCCAGGGTTACATAGAGAGAGAACTTGTCTCCAAAAGAGAAATCCTTTCACAAAGAAAATCCCAGGCTCAGATGGCTTCATTGTTTTAATTCTCCTAGATGTTTCAGAAAAATTAGTGCCAATCTTTTGCACACACTAACAAGATAGAGAAGAGATTGGGTGCACTTTCTAATATTTCCTACAAAGTCACTACTATTTATAATAGTGTAACTGCACAGGTTCAATATCCCCTGTGGACATAAATACAAAAACCTCAGCAAAATCTAGGAAACCAAATCCAACAATATATTTGAATATATTACAAACCATGACCAAGTAGGATTTTTCATGAGAATACAAAGTTGGCTTAATAAGTGAAAATCAATCAATATAATATACCATATTCACAAAATAACACAGCCTAAACCCTCACTTGACTTGGAAAGGGTAATGGCAAAATACTGTATCATTTTATGATGGAGACACCTAACAAACTAGGAATAAAAAGAATTTTCTCAACATAACAAAATACACCTCTAATACATACATGTGACATTGTCCTTAATAATGAAAGAAAAGCTGCTTTTTAATATGCACAAGATAAATAAGTCCACTCTTGTTGCCACTGCTATTCATTGCTATTTTAGGCATTGTAAAAAGGATAAATAGGAAGACATAATAATAAGTATTTAGGTCACAGTAGTGAAAGGGCAGGACAAAGAAGGGGGAGGGACAGGGGGAAGAGGGAAGGGAGGAAAATGTGGAAGAGGAAAAGCAAGAGGAAGAAGGAGAGAGGGGAAGGAGGTAGAGAGAAAGAAAAAGGGGAAGTGAAAAATGGGAAGGAGGAAGGAAATGAAGGAAAGGGGAGAAGAAGGAATTGACAGAGTCAGTAAATATTAAATTAGTGAAGCAAGATTTCAAGTTATACAGTCAATGTGCAAAACACAAACATGTTTTATATGCTATTATGAGCATCCAAAATAAAATTTAAAATTCCATTTTCAAAAGCATCAGAAAGAACAATATATTTAAGAATATTAACAATATACTAAAGAAGTGCAGGAAGTACAGAGTGAAAAGTACAGAGACGTTGTTGAAATTGAATGAAGAAGGTGTAAAATAGTGAAAGACCTGAGATGTCAGTATTCTAAGTGTGAAGGATGAAGTTGGGCTTCTCTCTATACCAGCAACAAAGTTAATTCAAGTGAATCATGGATCGTAAAAGTTAAAATGATAAAACTTCTAGAAGAAAATGTAGGAGTAAATCTTTGTAACCTTGGCTTAGGCAAAGCCTTATTGGTTTGACACCAAAGTCACAAGAGAACAAAAATTAACTGGGACTTAATCCAAATCTAAAAAGAAACAAACAATGAAAATTGAAACAACAACAGAACAAAAACCTGTGCCTCTACTGACATAATTATCAAGCCAAATACACTCTTCAAAATAGGAGAAAATATTAGCAAGTTAGGTGTCTGTTAAGATATATCTAGAAAAAAATTTTAACTCTTCTACACCAAAAATGTGAAGACAGGGGGCCCAATGGAAAATGGACAAATAATTTGAAAACATTTAAGAAAATCACCAAGATCCATGTTCAATTATAGGAATGCAAATCAGAACTACAAGATGGTACCCTGACCTCTCTATGACGGTTTAAACTAAAAAGACAAAGATAACAGTGTGGACAAGAATTAGAGAAAATGGAGCCACCATGTATTTCTGGCACAGGTATTTTGTGAAGTAGGTTGGCGAACCCTTAAAAAGATGTGGGTAGTTACCAGACAAATCAGTAATGAATTTAATTTCTTTGTTTTGAAAGGTTTGTTTATTTTATGCGTACACTGTAGCTGTCTTCAGACACACCAGAAGAGGGCATAAGATCCCATTACAGATGGCTTTGAGCCACCATGTGGTTACTGGGATTTGAACTCAGGACCTCTGGAAGAGCAGTCAGTCCTTTTAACCGCTGAGCCATCTCTCCAACCCCATGAATTTAATTTCTAGGCATATAACCCAAATAAATGAAAACATGTCCACACAAAATTTGTGTACAGATGTTGATAAGCTACATTTTTCATCACAGCCAAAAAATGAAATCAACGGTCTATCGATATAGATGAAGTGGTGTGCCAATATACTGCCCAATTATTTAACCATGTAAATGAAGTTATATGCACTGTGATATGGCTGTAAACCTTACAGGAAGTGAAAGAAACTAAACATAATAGGTTACCTAATATATAATCCCATGTATATGAAATGTTCAGGTAGGCAGATTGATTTTTAAAAGGAAATAGAAGAAACTTTGTTAGGGTAGAGTATAAGAGTGAACAGAGAGACTGCTTGCAGGTCTGGGGAACGTTTTGAGATAGTAAAAATGCTCTAGATTACCCAGGTTGCACAAGTCTGAGCATCCTCTGACCCTTTTAATTGTGCACTTTAAATGGAAGAATTTTATGGTAGATGGATTATATCTCAATAAAACTCCTCTTTACAAAATATAAATCATATTCCACATCTGTGTTTTAATCTGTTTGATAGATTCTCTCTGGTCTTAAATTCCAAAGCTTGGCCATGGACAACAATGTGCTGTATCCCTCCACATCCCTTCTGTATATACTCAGTCACACTGACCCAGGATCTACGCTTTGAACACAACTTGCTATTTTCTACTGTAGAGTCTGTTTGTTTGTTGTTGAGGGTTTCGGTGGTGGTGGTGGTGGTGGTGGTGGTGGTGGTGGTGTGTGTGTCCACTTTGCCAACAGTGTTTTATAATGCATTCTTTCTATTTGTCTAAAAGAGAGATCTCCTCCTCTCTGCCTTTGGGCAACTATAGTGCTCATTTTCTGTAAGTGTTTACAGCTCAAGTTAGTTGAGATTATTTTGTGTATTTACGTGGGTGATTGTACATTTATTTTTTGATCTTCTAGCCAAATTCCCTGTAGTATTAAGCTATCCCCATCATAGGGGGAACCTTCTCTGGTTCATCATTCTTATAGCTTTAATTTTGAGAAGTGTTTGACCAGTCATCATTAGACTATACCTGTTTCTTGAATACATTCTCAAGTCTGATGACAAAACGATCAGATTTCTCCTTGCACACAGCCCATTCTAAAGAAGGCCATCATAATGCAAACGCAGTAATGGTTACTGAGCCCTCACGTGGATGGGACCCGAATCCTCTTAAAGACTTTATCTCTTGACCTCAGTTGTAATTCCACCATTGTGCTATGTTCAGGTACACCATGTGCTGCAGTGCACAAGAACATGAAAGCTGCCCTTGAGGCCTTCACATTCTGCAGAGGGAAATAGACCTGAACAGTGGGAAATAGCAATAACAATAACAATAATAATACATGCTGGTTATAGCAAAGTGCTTGGGAATTACAATTTGACAGGAGATATCACTGGACATTTGCTTTAGGCTCTATGGAGATAGGTGATAGCAAAGTGCTTGGGAATTACAATTTGACAGGAGATATCACTGGACATTTGCTTTAGGCCCTATGGAGAAAGCGGCTCCAGGTCAGTGGTTCTCAGATCAGAGATGGAGAACAGAGGTGATTTCGCTCCTCAAGACATTATTGGCCATGTCTAATGGTATCGTTTGTTTTATTGTTCAAACTAGAAGTAGGGGAAGGGGCTGTTGGCATCTTGTAGGACAAACAAAACAGACCTCTGAGCAGCCTTCAGTGCATAGGACCACCCCTGCCACACAGACATGTCCCACCAAGTCCTCAGTGCTAAGACGGAGAGACCTGGGTTAGACAATGGTGCTTGCTGATAAAGTTGTAACGGGAGAGGCTACTGGGAGAATTTGGAACAGATTAACCTGACAACAACACCACCAGAACCCATGTTTCATCTCAGTATCTCACACACTCACAAAGAGATGCTCATCTCATGCTGTGTCCTCTGCTGTAGTACAGCAGGCAGGTGTCTCAGTTAGGGTTCTACTGCTATGAACGGACACCATGACCAAGGCAACTCTTAGAAGAACAACATTTAATTGGGGCTGGCTTACAGGCGCAGTCCATTATCATCAAGGTGGGAGCATAGCAGCATCCAGGGAGGCATGGTGCAGGAGGAGCTAAGGTTCTACATCTTCATCTGAAGGCTGCTAGCAGAATACTGACTTCCAGGCAGCTAGGAGTAGTGTCCTAACACCCATGCCCACAGTGATACATCTACTCCCACAAGGCCACACCTCCAAATAGTGCCGCTCCCGGAGTGAAGCATATTCAAACCATCAGGGTAGAACATGAAATATTTCCACTGAAGAAACAAATGTGAACCTGATCAAGACCCCAAGACAGCGCTGGCTTATGAAAATATGCATGGATCACGTGTTTTCCTAACTGATCTCCCAACCACAATGCTGAAACATTTAGGCCTTAATACTGCTTCTACATCTCATGTGTCAAATTAAAGACAGTCAAGCCAGACATCAAAGTCATCACAGTTTTATCAGTTGAGGTGGGTGCATAATTTTAAAAATTAAAAAGCTAGCTGAAATAAAATTGTCGTAACTACTGGCGCAGGTGGGCTTCAGAGACAACCGATGCTTTGAAAGTGAGCCATAACTTAGTAAGACTGGGGAGCCGCTCTGTGTAGGGATGGTTTTCCCTCGCCAGCCTCAAACAGAAGGAAAGAAAATGTGGAAAAGCACACAGAGAATCAAGCACATAAAACCACACAGCCTGAGAGACCATTTCAATCTAGGGTGATTTGCATTGTGAAAAGTAGCATATTCCTGGATTAATTTCTCTGTGTTGTGCCAGGACATACTTTCCAAAATCCAGAGCCTCCTAGAACACCGATTTGGTGGAAAAAAGAAAACAGGAGAGAAAGGAAGTTAGCTTTTGTTTCAGGGTCAACCTATGCGGCCTGCAAATCCCTGCGTAGGAAAACTCCCTTGTTGCTCTTGCTTCCAAGTGGCTTAGACAAAAATCCCTCATGCGTAGTGCCTCCCAATCCCCCCGGCCCTATGTGATCTGTTCTCTGCTCTTTTTCAACCCCACCTTGTAAGCTTCAACTTCATGCCAGTCTTCTGTTTCCATAGCCTTGACTGGTATGTCAGCTGCACCGGCTGGTTTGTGTCTGTCTCCTCGGAGATCTTTGCTTGGTGAGTCTCCTATAATTTACTTTCAGTTCAGATCCTGCCTCCCCTTGGGGTTTCTCTTTCTGAAGAATCACTCCGCCAATCACTCACTCTCACGCTACCCTCTTTAGTCATCTTCCCTGAAGCAAATGTTCCCTAAAATCAAGATATTTGTTTACTCGCTCCATGAAGGAGGGGCCTTGTCCATTTCGTTCCCAGTATTCCCCCATCATGTTGAATGGTGCCTGGCATGTGGAAGGCGTTTGGCAAATATTTGTTGAATGAATACATGAATTAGATAAGCCGGAGCTTGGAGTGAATCATCTAGAAGGGTCTCCTTCCAGCAACGAAGTATTCAAGATCCATCACAAAAAGCATCCATCTTTCCAACCGAGCGCTTCTCTTTGTCTATTGGCCAAGATAGGATTTCTTAGGGCTTAAATGAAACGGTGGGTAAGCAAGCAGAGTGAAACAGATGCCTTTGGGGGCTGGACGCATCTTCCTCAGAGGTTAGCAGTGGAACAAAGAGCAATCACCGTAATCAACACAGAGGTGGATGAGAGAGCAGCTGGGTCCTCCGCCAAATGGCCTTTGTGGATGTCAGAGCCAAGCTCCTCCGAAAACAGCCCTTTATTTTGAACAGGATCCCGAGTGGAGCTTGCCCTCCACCCCCTGCCTGTTCTCTTGTTGGGCTCTCCAGCTTGTCACATATGTGTTCAATTGCTCTCTTAACATCAGCTTGGGTAACCCTGATGTGAGGGAGATGAGAGAGTCAGCCATGAGGTCTGTGAAGGTCTGATGAAAGCCACTTTAACACATAACCATTTGCCTTGGCAGGAGCTTGGGCCAAGAGCAAAAGTCCTCTTGATGTGTCAAATTATAGATAAACACGAGTTTCAAAAACATTTGTGATATAACTGCAAATAAATGCTGGTAACTGGCAGGGTGTTCTGTTTACAAATAGTTCCTGTCATCCAAACAGTAAGAGGATAAACTTAAATGTGACTGACTTCCCAAACATTTGAAAGCACTAGACTCGGCAGTCTCCAAGGCTAGAAGCACAAGAGAATAAGAATTAAAGCATAAGCTAAAACCAGACGACAGCAAAGTTGCACAGCCCGAGGCTATGGGACCCGAGGTTCACCAAGATGATTCAACTGAGGAATCCTGTGAGACTTCTTCTTCTTCCCTCCATCTTTTGAAGACCTTCTGAGTTGTCTGCTCCCCTCAGTCATGCTTGGGTTGGCTTGTCCTCTGAGAAGTGTGACCTTGGAAACTGGATGAAGAGCCTTGGGCTCGACAGGTAACTACACTTGGCAGATGTCTTCAAGGAAAAAAATACCAAGAACACCTGTCCTGCAAGACGCTGTGGTAATGGGGATGCAGATGAGAAAAATAGACTGGAGCCCCATCCCCTCTGGTCATTGGCTACTATGAGCTTCCATCTATCCATTTCTCTACCCATGAGCCAAGATATATTTATTCTATTCTTATTGTATGCTAAACACCATATTAAGTATTGAACTATTTCATTAAGTAAAACTTTGGATCTGCTATCTGAGACATGAGATACATGATCTGGTGTCTTCAGATATGCAAGATATATCTGAAGACAGTAAGTTCAGATTTAGGTTGTTATCTGAATTGGCACTAACCACTGAAATATCAAAAGTCATAGAGTATATATTTTTTAGGGAAATGCCTATTTTCCATATCCAATACAATGCTAAGGGATATAATAAGTATTTCCTTCTGGTCTCTCTTTGAGTTTACTACTAGCATAAACGTTTATGTCAAGTCTACTTGCTATTCGTATTTCAAGTACAGCATGTAATGAATTGCCAGAGTGTCCTCCATTCTTCTATCTCTTCCATCCCTCCCTCCCTCTGTCTTCCTCCTCTTTTCTATGGATTGACATGTGATGATTATGCATGTACACCTAAGGTCATGTGGATCCTCCATGAACTCCTAAAATCCAGTTTTGATTTCCTAACATCTACCAGTTCCAGAGTTCAAGACCCTGCAGTTTGAGAATTCCTAGAATTTGGAGCAATTACGATTGCAGCTTCCTTCGGCTCTGAGGCCACTGTAGCAACCACCCCATCCGCTGCAGTTGGATTCTATCCAGACACACAACCCACCCCTTTCTTTGAATTCCATAAGAAGTGGACTTAACCACCAAGAGTATTTGTAGAACTAACAGAAGAATTTGTGTTTTGGTGGGAGAAAAGTGGAAGCAAAAAAAGAAAAAAGGATTTGATAGCAAGATAAAGATAAGTTGACTTCAAGGGATGCGATTTCATCTGCTCTGTGTCTTCTAGTTTAGACAGCCAGACATGTCACTTGCCTTTCTGTGACTCAGTTGCTTATATTTAAAAGGGCACCATAATATTTGCTCACAGGAGTGATATGCATGTGAAATGAGATTTATTATTTTTTTAAAAAACCAAAAGGATTAGGGCTGAAAATATGGCTCAGAAGTTAAGAACTGTTAAGAACTGCTCTTACAGAGGACCTGAGATTGATCCCAAACACCCACTTCTGCTACCTCACAACCATCAGCTGCAGAGGGATCTGACTCTCTGGCCTCCACCAGTACTGCATCCAGCTGCACGTACCCCCTCCTCCTCCCCAACATATGCACATATAATGGAGATAATAAAAATAATTTATTTTTTTTTGTAAAAAGGAAAGTCCTGGGATTCATTTCAGCTCACAAATTGGGGGAGATGATAGTTAGATGGGCAGATAGACAATAAACAGAGCTGAGTAAAGCTCTTGTGTATATTTACACACATGCATAGAGGGGTACCATCACCACCGTTCCTTTAATTCCTGGCTTCTCTGACTCTGCCCCATTTTTCCCTCCTCACTTTTCTCTGCTGTTCACACTCTGGAAGAGAAACAGATTCACCCCGGCCCTCCTCTGTTCTTCTACAAAACAGTTCTTCCTGCTCCGAGGTCCCCGCTCCCACTGACGTCATATCCCAAGCATGTTTACCAAGGTATTTTCCAGACAATGATCGCTTCCTCCTTGTGAGGGATTAAGGTGTCAAAAGTCATGATAATATTTTTTCAACTTGTTACATTTATGTATACACAAAAGACTCCATGGCTTTAAATCAGTATTAAAAACACTGGCTGTGTCTTTGGGCTGTTTTCACTCTCAAAAAATTCTCCGGTTCAGAGGAAGTAGCGTTTCCTGGCGGTGAGAGAGGCCTCACTCGGTACATGCTGTCTAATGATAGCCAGGCCAGGCCAGGCCATCCAGGCCTCCTCCTCCCCTGATCCCAGGACCCAGAGGATGACATTGGCCCTTTTTTAGAAGGTCAAGGGGGCTGCAATACCAGATGACTGGAACCAGGCAAAGAAGTCGGTAATATGTGGTTCCCCTCAGAAAGTAATTTATTACACTATTCTCAGAATGTTACTTGCTTCTTTTATTCATTCCACCTTGAAAAAAGTCAGTCTTACAGATGGAGGGAGACGTCTGTCAAGGAGAAGAGCGTATGATCCTTGAGTTTCACAATCTTCCTTTATGGTTCGGGGTTGGCTCTTAGCTGAGATGAACAAACACGAACTGCCAGAGAGCCACTCCTTTCTCCTATAAAGCAGGCACTTATGCACACATGCACACACACATACACACGTGTGTGTATGTGTGTGTGACTTTTATAATTTTTATAAAGCATATTTACATCTATTTGTGTGCTGGTAGCAAATCACATTAACCACTGAAACTTCCCATTGCTATCTCGTGTCAGATCTACTGTGACTCCTTCCCTCCTTCTTACCATGGCCCAGAGAAGAAGGTAGGAGCTTGATTGCTGTCTTTGGCATCAGTCAGAGGAAGAAGTTGACATTGGAAGAGTTTCGATATCATTACAGTCTATCTTAGGCTTGGGATAAGGATGGAGACAAACAAAGGGGAAGGAGAGAGACCTGTTCCGTCGCCCATTCCTCTCATGGAAAGAGCCCAGCAGACTTGGCTGGAGTCTCAGCTTCATGGTCATGAACTTTGTGTTTTGGGTGACACATACCTAGTGTGGTCTCCCTGTGTCACAGAGGAACAATGACACCTGTTACAGGGCTGAGAAGGCTTGAGAGCAGTGGGGCTTTCCCTTGGATTTTCAACCCTGAGTATTGTTCCTATCTTTTGGACCTTCTCCACATCCAGAAAACACCACACACGGAGCTGGCCACAATCGTCTTCCCTCCTGACTTCCTTTTCCCTAGATAATTCCACACTTCCTATCCCCATTGGTTCTCCACAAGACAGGCGTGAAGATGGTCTTCCCACTGTTCATTTCACACTCCCAAAGGAAGGGATCAGGAAGTAACACCAGGTGCTTTTCGGGTGTACGTTTTCCCAAAAGTCATCACTATTGGTAGGTCACAGCCTGCAAGAAGAGAGTAACGAGGCAGGTTCCAAGGGGACATGTTCAAATGACAAAGCCAACAGTCCGTGCTCAATGCCTGCAGCATCCCAGGATGGTAAATAATAAATCTAGGGAACCCGGATGCTGTCTTATGGCAGGGTCTGGTTACAGAGCCAACGTATGACTATAAATGTAAACGTGGCCTCATTGGTACTCGGAGGCTGGTGAGCCTAATACTAGAGTCATCATACATGGAACTCAGTCTACAGTAGGTTCTTATTTACTTTGAAACATTTAAAAACTTGGGGGCTGGATTGATCTTGTAGCATTTAAGAACTCATGCTGCTCTTCTAGAGGACCTGGCTTCAGATCCCAGCATCTACATGTGAGCTCACAGTCACCTGCAACTCCAGTTCCAGACGTCTGATATGCTCTTCTAGACCACATGGGCACCAGGCATGTACAGAGGTACATACATGCAGGCAAAGAGCACACACACACACACACACACACACACACACACACACACACATATATATAATGCATGTATATTTACTTTGCTCGTATCCATTGACCTGTATTGAAGATTTCATAGAATTTGCGTTTGAAGAGGTCTTAGAACAATCAGGTAACCAAACCCTTCTCTGGAGGTGGAAGAAATGTGCAGATTCAATCAATGTAAAATAAACTGTTCAAGGACCAAAGAAAACTGGGAATGTCTGAAAGACAAAAAAAAGGAGCGGATGGCTTTAGGCACCTGATGGGGGATGATTGTAGCACTTGGCTAATACGTGTTTGGCACAAGCTCCTTGGCAGAGAAGGCGACATGGAAACATGCTGGGTTACTTAGTTTTGGTTTTCTGACAATGGAAAACACAGAATTTTTTCTGAAGAGACGAATTTTTTCCTGGAACCGAACATGGGCATTTATCACATGAGTCACTGGTACAGGATGCTGAGGACAAAATGGACCTATCTCCCTCTGCGGTTTCTTACCAAACAGTGCGGCTTTCCTTCTGGGTGTTCTCATTTCCACCCTTTGTGGGTGATTTTGAGTGATCAGGAATCTTTTTAAAGCACCGGGAGGGTCTGAGACAAAACGAAAATGGAATCACGTCTGCTTCCTACCTCATTACTAACTAACCCTAGCCCATGGAAGAAGAATGTGCAGGTAATTGTATCTAGGTATAATCTCAAGGCAAGAGTGATAATAATAAAATTTCTAATCGTATCCTTTACCAGATGCAAGTATGTTTTATAAGTATGAGCAAGCTGACTGTGGGGGGTTGAATAAGAATGGCCCCCATAGGCTCATATATTTGAATGCTTGGTCACCAGGGAGTAGAAATGTCTGAAAGGATTAGGGGGTGTTGGAGGAAGTGTATCACGGGGGGTGGTGGCTTTGAGGTTTCAAAAGCCCATGCCGGGCCCCAGCCTGCACCTTCTCTCTCAGACTGGAATAAGGATATAGCTGTCAGCTATTTTTCCATGTGAGCAGTCATGCTTCCTGCTGGCCTGGTCCCTGCCTGATGAGAACAGACTACACCTCTCAAATTGTAAGCCAGCCCTCAATTCAATGTTTTCTTCTACAAGAGTTCCCTTGGTCATGGTGTCTC